>NC_092349.1:39331637-39541672 GCF_963676685.1 Mytilus edulis | reverse complement strand
TGCAAGGAAAACAAAAACTTGTATCGACTTTTAATGACTTTGCAGTATATATAGTTAAATAAATTGATAATAGATGTAATATGAAGTATGTTTTATACTCAGTGGATTCCGATAATAAATAAATATAAATGTCATGCAGAATACCTTATCTGGTAACGGACGAATCCTATTGTAACCCTTTTATGATATTTTAATATCGTATTGCTGAATATGTTACTGTTCAGCAGACATTTTCTACAAGCAATGACAAAAACTAGTTTAAGCTTGGACACGTTATATGGATTTCAGACAACTATGATCTAATCGGTGATATTAGTTTTCGGTAAATGTATTCATTCTAGATCTTATCTTCTTGTCTGTCAATTCTGCCTTTTGTTTTAATGTAATCATACAGAAACCGGATCTGTTTAGTAAAGTTGAATTCTATTGATAATCATTTCATTGATTATAATTGATAGTTTACTGAGCTCGATCATGGTTTCAGTGACCAGTATGGACTATATCTCTGTCATAGATGAAAAAGATGGGTTCATAATCCCATTTCTTTGTCCTGATTGTAACATCACCGAAAACGACTTGAGACTTGAGTTTTACTTGTAGCAGCATGAGGCGTGTCACTAGAGGATCAGGGAATGTTGTTTGTCTTTTGACAGTTTGTTCTTCTGGCCATGAGGAGGTACATTTGTTTCCATTTGAATGGTTTAAATTTTATTCATCTAAAGCAGCCATTGCCACGAATAGCATTCTTGTTTTATTATGTTTATCGTGATCTTTGCACATTACCTTTTAACGTCTATATGATTTTTTTTTACCGAATAATATAAAGTTATCGGTCGACCACGATTCCATTTTGATTTATTAAAAACTTTTGTTCGTTAATAGATTTTTTTTCTAATAATTTCCTACGAGGATTGATTATATTAGATGTATTAGGTAAAATCTTTCGGAATTGTGACTCTATAGCAATTTTCAATATCGTAACTTATTTCAAACAATACTTTTTTTTTATTTAAGAGTGAGGGAATAGTCTTTTGTAGACGAAAGTGACGTCTGGTATACAAAATAAATAACCAGGTTTCTATGGTTAGTTCTTTTATTAGGGTAAACACATGTTATTTGCATATGTCATGTATGTGGCAGCTTCCGAATGAGTTAATGTCGAACTTATAAAAGTTCAAGTACTTGATAAAACGTAATATTTGTTAAAAGAACGCGAAGAGTTGCACCAACATAGCTTTCATCGGTATTCTATATACTTTATTCGTGAAATAAAAACTGTGACGCATTACTTTTGAATGAAAGATTGAACAGTGCTCTATCAATGCCCAGTTATATTTTTTACGTAAATAAATGAAGTATGAAGACAAATAATACCTGAAATATCGTCATTGGACAGGTGGTATCACAATTTGAATTATCGCAATATGTTTGACAAATTCCTCGTAATATCAGTTCAGCCACTCTCGTCATTTCTATAAATAAACAATCGTAATTATAAAATAGTCTTCATGTACTATATATGCTATACACCATATACCTTTAACCGCGATTTGGAGGAAATTATAAAATCGCAGTCCATGTATATTTTAACTTACTAGTATTTTTTCTATTGTTAATTGGTCACATTTTCAAAGTTAGACCAACAAAAAGTGATACTACTTCGTAATTTTTCCAAATATCATCAATCTAAACATTGCTAAATATAAAACCTAAAAAAATCTAAAAATTTTGTGATGCACTCGTAATAGCCAATTACATGAATTTCTGCTCTATTTCCATGAGAAATAGAAGTTCTATACAAGGTTATATCCAAATTAAGAAGTACATCTTCCTCCTACAAAGGTTAAAGTTTTATAACATTACGGTAATTTATTAATAGTATTATTGTTCTTTCAACATTACTGGCTAGATTAATGATAATTAAAAGAGAAAAAAGTATTCAATTTGATCTATTTTGTTTTAGATCGATTACAGATAGCTCTCTTTAACAGTTTTCTTTTTCTCTTCTATTTTCATTTCGAATTAATAAACATTTTGTTTGTTTGAAAACAAGTCATTTGTCAATTCCTTATCATTCTTGTTATTGTAGTTACTATTTCATCTTGCATAAACACAAATACTATCAAATTAACATTCACTTCGAACACATACATTTTAGCAGTATGAAAATAGCATTAATTTTACGAAAATTCCATATTTTCCATCATCATGATAATGGTGCTTAGCGGGCTTATATGAAAACTTTATCTACTGCTTCTTGCTTTTATCGTATGCCTCTCCATAGCATGGTTGTTGTCTGACTTGTAAAAAATTAGCAAGCATAATTTTTAACACATTGTAAACATTAATTATATTCAGGTAAAAATATGCAAATGTTGTTTACAATTCACACAAGACCCATAGGTTTCGCACTTAATGTCCATGAGTTTCTTGCTTTAAATTCGAATAGCCATTAAAAAATCAGTTTCGATGTTCCATATTGTTTTTTGTTGGAAAATCATCCAGGAGTTTGTACGAGAAAACTCTCCCCCCTTTCATCATGTGTCTGGCTGTTTCTGAATTTATTTTACAGGTTCTCATTATTATTTTAGACATTCCAACCATGTAAATGATAAGAAAATCATTAGAAATCGGCATAACCAAACTTTCTTGTACTTAGTGGATTACTGAGATGGCGGATGTATATATAAATGCACTGCTTTGGTTGACAAAGCAGCTATACAGTGACTGTTACACGGTGTTTGATAGTCAACTTGTTGTAAATTGTTGACAATGTATGTTATCTGTTTAGAGAAAATTAATTGCCATAACAATAGGCAGCCAAAAAAGCTGAAAACTAAAAGTTGTTGTTGTTTATTGTATCAATGAATAATAGGAACCTACAATTCCTAAATACTTTCTTTGCTTAGTTTGATATTAATTGTTCATCTAAATCAAATCAAGTAAACGCATTTCTGTATAACAAATATTACACGATTTCTTTTACACACAAAATATTAATACAATAAAAACAACGTAGGATAGAAAAACACAATTATAAGGAAACAGAGGGCATACATGTAATTTTTCATATCAGATGTATAATCAGCCCTCGGTCAATATCAGCAGTCGAGCCTTCGTCTCTCATAAAACATCTGATATGAAATATGTTTGAGCGGTACACGAGCCACATGCTTGAGGGCTTATATACACTTGATTTGAAAAATTACGTTTTATCATAATTATCAAATGCTTCAACAATGGAGAAAAAACCGATTTAATATACTGATCCGTTTGAGTGGTTCTCGGTTAGAATTTCAAATCCTTTTATCATATATATATATATGTCAGTAAAAACAAAAGACTTACAAAAACGTTGAAATTACACACGATCAGGTTACGAAAAGGCGTGCAATAATAACAAGCAGCTGTTTATGAAGTTCTCATGTCAGACCACTAAGCACCATTACAGATATGGAATTCACATAAATTTAATACTTTTATCACACTGTAAAAATTACACTAAGTGTATGATAAAATTAATATAACCTACCAGCTTGTACATCGACCATTGTACTGTCAGAAATATCGGATGTATCAAAGACATCAACAAGGGTTTCCAGAATGTGGCTTGCTTCAACCTAATTTAAAAATATTTGTTTTTATATTCACATGTATGTATAATAAATAATTACAATGGCTTTTACGTTATGCAATATTTCAGCTGATGTCATATGAGACATAATGGAAACCCATATCTTTAAAAACTAGAGGCTCTTAAGAGCCTGTGTCGCTCACCTTGGTCTATGTGAATATTAAACAAAGGAAGCAGATGGATTCATGACAAAATTGTGTTTTGGTGATGGTGATGTATTTGTACGTCTTACTTTACTTAACATTCTTGCTGCTTACAGTTATCTCTATCTATAATGAACTTTGCCCAGTAGTTTCAGTGGAAAATGTTAGTAAAAATTTACAAATTTTATAAAAATTGTTAAAAATTTACTATAAAGAACAATAACTCCTTTGGGGGTCAATTGACCATTTCAGTCATGTTGACCTATTTGTAAATCTTACTTTGCTGAACATTATTGCTGTTTAAAGTTTATCTCTATCTATAATAATATTCAAGATAATAACCCAAAACAGTAAAATTTCCTTAAAATTACCAATTAAGGGGCAATAACCCAACAACGGGTTGTCTGATTCATCTGAAAATTTCAGGGCAGATAGATTTTGACCTGATAAATAATTTTACCCCGATGTCAGATTTGTTCTAAATGCTTTGGTTTTTGAGTTATAAGCAAAAAACTGCATTTTACCCCTATTTTCTATTTTTAGCCATGGCGGCCATCTTGGTTGAATGGCCGGGTCACGCCACACATTTTTTAAACTAGATACCCCAAAGATGATTGTGGCCAAGTTTGGATTAATTTGGCCCAGTAGTTTCAGAGGAGAAGATTTTTGTAAAAGATTACTAAGATTTACGAAAAATGGTTAAAAATTGACTATAAAGGGGTTAACTGACCATTTCGGTCATTTGATTTATTTCTAAATCTTACTTTGCTGAACATTATTGCTGTTTACAGTTTATCTCTATCTATAATAATATTCAAGATAATAACCAAAAACAGTAAAATTTCCTTAAAATTACTAATTCAGGGGCAGCAACCTATCAACGGGTTGTCCGATTCATCTCAAAATTTCAGGGCACAAAACAAACTAAAATGCACGTTAAACTATAAGTGATTTAAATGAAAAATAACATTTGAAAACTTTTATTGAATAACATTAAAAATATATCTCAAGTGCGAAATTTCAATCTGTCCGTGTTCGTAATAAATATCAACTATTTGTATGAATTACTATAATTATAATAAGTTTCGCCTGGATATCCCTTATCAGAGAAATTTGATTCGAAGTGAACTTGAAAATTTCAATATTATGCAAAATTAAAATAGATTGTTTTATAACATCTAAAGTATGACATTTCAAGATTGAAAAAAATATGAAGGACAACAAGTTTATTTGATGTGATCTAATTATATGGTTTTTTTTTCAGCTTGTACTGCCTCCATTAGTCCTTACCTCATGTTTACAGATCATTGTAATATATCCAGCATCATCTTTTTGAAAATTAATGCAACATTGCAAAATTGCAATTGTTTCTGTTTCTGCTGTTTGCTTATTATCCAGTGACAAATATTTCATTCATATTAAAACTGGCATTTTTTTAATAATACAAAATAAATTGCACCAAACACTATAGCTTTTTTTTTTTTTTTATACTCACCCACTTTAATTAATAGAAATGAGTTAAAACTGATTTTACATGGCGTTAAAAAATACCATTGAAAGTTTATTATCGGATTGTTAACCTTATCTATCCGTGAATTTAGAGATTTACACGACGGGTGATACAGTCAGTGACTCCTGATTATTAAGTCAAAATCATCAATTTAAAAAATGTCTTCTCGTCGTTGTATAACCTTTTGTACTAGAGTTGCATATTACTTTTAGAAAATGTAAAACCAGAATAAAATAGAACTTGTCTTGAATAGAATTGAGAAAGGAAATGCAGAATCTGTCAAAAAGACAACATCCTGGCCAAAGAACCGAATTTTAGGTTTATTATAGTTTTTGTTCCGTATGATCCGAGTGGGATCCATCCCCTTTCCACTTAGAAGATGAGTGGCCGGGATCTCTAAAGCCGATTTTGGCGATTTTTGTAGGAGATTTAAGTAAACTTCTAAAGCAGTTATAAAACAAGTGAAACATCGAGTTACTGCTTACTGATGATACCCCCGCCGAAATATTTCGGTAAACAGGAAGTTGTTGAGTGATGAATCTGAAAACGCATCGCACGATATAACTGAATTATATAAACCCTGAAACCAAATTTCAGAAATCATTGTAATGTAGTTCCTAAGAGATATGCGACGAATATATTCATGGGACGAACGGACGGACTGACGGATGGATTGACTAACGGACAGACAGGGGTTAAACAGTATACCCCCAATTTTTTAAAGTGAGTGATATAATTATGAACTGATATTTGTTTCATACTAACAGTTTTAAACGCATTGCAAATTTGTATGCCCCCCCTACGATAGTAGAGGGCATTATGTTTTCTGGTCTGTAGGTCCGTTCGTTCGTTCGACGTACCGTTCGTTCGTTCGTTCGACTTACCGTTCGTTCGTCCGTTCGTTCGTCCCAGTTCAGGTTAAAGTTTTTGGTCAAGGTAGTTTCTGATTAAGTTGAAGTCCAATCAACTTGAAACTTAGTACACATGTTCCTTAAAGCGTGGCAAAATAAAAGACGAAAAATTCAGACAGACTTTCTTCTCTTTCGTACTTAATTTCTTGTAAGCAAACTCTCTCGTGTGGTTGACCATGCAAGATTTTCCGCATTTTGCATGCATAATGTTGCGACAAATATTAAATTATTTTCTTAGGTTCTTCATACAATAACTTGCCGTATTAAAAGTATAAAAGAAATCCAGCTGCGGAAAAAAACTTTTAGAAAATATTTAAGTGGTTTTTTTTTTACACAACATTGGTATTGTTTATATATTGTAGAAGGTTAATACGTGTATCATCACACATCGTGGTACTATGTATTAATGAGACATGGTGATGTGTGGGATTTTGTTATATTGTTTATAAATCATTCCTCTCAAGACAATAAGAATATACAGCGTATGTCAAAACATGCATTTGAAAAGTTTGAATAGAAATTTATCACAAAATTAAATTTCAAATCGTAAATACGGCATTATTTTACAGAAGTATTTAAATGTAATATAAGAATATACTATTCAGTTCGCATGGATAACGCTATGTTTAGAAAAAATATCGGTTTGTTCTACGTTACATTCTAGCGTTGACTACCGATAACGACGTCAAATGCGATAAGGGTGGTTTTTGCTTGACGGGCGTCATATATAAAAACATAAAATAAGACTTTTTTAAATAACGAGGATGTATAAAAATTGTTTTTCTCTCAATAAAACTAACTGTGCAACTGTACCATGTCATCACAGTAGTTTTCTATTAGTGTGATGTGTTTGAATGTTTTAATTTGCCATTTGATTAGGGATTTTCCGATTTGAATTTCATAAGATCAGTATTTTTGTTTTTATTTTTACGGTTCTTGCTTTTTTAATGAACATGAAAAGTGTTACCCTACGAAAAATTTACTTTATTTATTTTTATTTGAAAAATCAGTTACACGCAAAGCAAAATATTTGAATTATGTATATCGTATAAATATATATATCAAGTCTCATAATATATGTAATTACAGTACTATAAACTTTTATTTTATAAATCAAAGCCGGCAAATCTTTAGCAGACTAGACATCCTGTACTTTATCTTCATAATAGTGTGTTATAGTATTGTTTTATTTGTCTTGATGAATATTACTTTCATTGTTTTGTCAGTTTTTGGTGATATCCATTTGACGTGAACTTTTACATGCCGTCATTGTGTTCTATGATGATGTTTGTATTCTTGTCTTTCATTTTTGCTAATGTGCTTTGTTTATATATCTATGTCTTTGCCTTTTTTGTGCTTCTTTGTTTGTTTTATAGTGATTAAGATTATGATTATAATTAGATGTTGACTGTTGTACCCCTATTTTTGGCATTTTTACATATTATGTCTGTTTTTTTGTTCACACATCGTTGTCAATATAATGCAATTTTATACGACTGTCATACAACCGAGAGGTTTAGATATCTATAAAGCCAGGTTCAATTCGTCATGTTCTACACATGGAAATGCCCATAAAAAGTCAGAAATATGGCAGTTGTTATCCATTCGTTTGTTGTGTTTGGGCTTTTGATTTTGACGTTTGTTAAGGGCCTTTCCGTTTTGAGTTTTCCTAAGAGTTCAGTATTTTTGTGATGTTACTTTCTACAATCCTGTATTGTTGATAACCTGCTACAGTTTTCTCCAAAATCTTTGAATGCTAGTTTACCAGTTTCTAATTTTGAAATATGAAGTTAGAAATGGATTCTGAAATTCGATCATCTATTTACGTCTCAGGAAACAAATATATCTAAATGATTTATTGTTTTACAGCAGATTCCAGCGAGTATGAAGCTATAGGTAGATTCTTTGGTTAGCTTCCCTGTTAGCTCAACCATGAAATCATTATTACCTTTAAATTGGGAGGAGCATAGCACCAATTTATCATCCAATGAAAACACTTATATCAATAGCCTGTTTATTATTATAATATGTATGTTTCATACAAACAGGTTTACCTAGAAAACTTTGCAAATGATTTTCATTTCTATCAGTTTTTGATTGAATTAAAAAACTTTTACTACAATAAATTAAAAACGGAGTAACGTTTTATGTCTTGTTTAAAATATTTACGCCGGGAATAAGCAGTTTATTTTATTTTATAGTGTCTTTTTGAGTATTCCCCATGCATGAAACTGTGTAATGCTCTAGGTGTCGTTTCTTCATATATATACAATATACAAATTTTTTAAAACTAAAATCTGTTATATTCACACAGAAAAGAAAAATTAGCATACTACTTAATATCATTCACAGTTAAAAATGCAACGAAAAAACAACAAACCAGCAAAATCTGCAGTTTTGAATTGAAAATATGGCAGCGTTTATGAACTACCATTTGGTCCGTAAACATTACCTTACTTTAAAGTTTCAGATAAATAATGTTTATGTCTCTACTTCATTTAGATTTAATGATCAAGTTATATGTACTTTTGGACACCTTCCAATCTTTTTTTACCTGTCAGGGTGTATTGTAAACAAACGTGTAAAACTTAAAGTTAAAACTTGCTAATCATAACCAACTACAGTTAATTAACTTGATGTAACAAATTCAAATCATATTATTATTGGTAATGTTTGATAATAGAGAACAAGTTAGGAATTTTAGCTTTCAGTTTTTTTTCAACATTCAGTATCAAAATAAAATACTGACTTTACATTTTTATTTAAATTATGATGTAAGAAATTGAGGATTAGGGAAAAACAGAGAGAAAGGGTCATCATAATTCGATGTTTCTAAAATGATTTGTAATTTTATGAAAAGCTGTTCCACATGAGTTCAATCCTTCCAATGTTGAACTATCTAAATATTCTCCATCACTACTTCCTAATTGAATCGACATGAATGAAGCAAAACATTTGACACCTTCATAAAAATGATGAAAATGAATCAAATACTAAATTGGCCCATAATGTTCTTTAAAATATACTGCAATAGAAAATAGTCAGTACTGAATAGCTTACATTTTGCATGTCGGGTCGGGTCGGGCCTTAATTTTATAGCTGATTGTACGGTAAAAAAAGTTCATGGTTGAAGGTCATATATACAGTTGTCTATAAATGCTATCATCCACCTCATTTGGTGGATCCGATAGTTAGCTCTCGCATTGACAATCATACCACCATGATCTCCATAAAATTGAGAATGGAAATGGGGAATGTATCAAAGAGACAACAACCCGACCATAGAAAAAACAACAGCAGAAGGTCACCAACAGGTCTTCAATGTAACGAGAAATTCCCGCAACCGGAGGCGTCCTTCAGCTGGCCCCTAAACAAATATATACTAGTTCAGTGATAATGAACGCCATACTAATTTCCAAATTGTACACAAGAAACTAAAATTAAAATAATACAAGACTAACAAAGACCAGAGGCTCCTGACTTGGGACATGCGCAAAAATGCGGCGGGGTTAAACATGTTGATGAGATCTCAACCCTCCTCCTATACCTCTAGCCAATGTAGAAAAGTAAACGCATAACAACGTACATTTAAAATTCAATTCAAGAGAAGTCCGAGTCTGATGTCAGAAGATGTAACCAAAGAAAATAAA
This sequence comes from Mytilus edulis, assembly GCF_963676685.1. Classification (NCBI taxonomy): domain Eukaryota; kingdom Metazoa; phylum Mollusca; class Bivalvia; order Mytilida; family Mytilidae; genus Mytilus; species Mytilus edulis. The sequence continues at coordinate 39,531,824 of NC_092349.1, read as the reverse complement.
CAAAATATTTGTTTTATGATTGATATCTATGAAATAAGAAAACGGGAAAATTATCTTTATACGACTTATTACTTGATGAGCACAACTTTTAATGGTTCACAATCTTCTGTGAATTTTAAGATGTCTTGACTGAAAACTGGAGGCAAGTTGCTAACACACTGGTACGCTCTTTTGTAAATGTAACTTACAAACAACTGCATAACACGTGCATAAGTTAACTTAAAGCACTTTATTCTGCGAAATGTTAGGTATCTTGGTTAAATACGTCAAGGAGTAGTAAATTACATTTTCAAACTACATTTTTTTTTGTAAATTATGCCGATATATGACCTCCTTTAAAGTCTGAAAAATTAGTTTTTATGGTCCATAAAAGATTATGTTGGCTTGTTGTCCTATGTTTATACCACATGTCTCGTCAGTTTTATATAAAGAAATAAAATAAGTCATAAAACAATGACACATTTATTTTACTTCTAGAAACAAGTTTTAAGTCAGCTGTGAAAATCACATATAGCCGCAATGTTGAAAATAACCAAAACAATCACTACGTGAAATGTCATTTACTGCATCACATATAGCTAACTCGGTATACTCATGTAAATAATCTGGAAATCTCCTTAAAAAGGACTTTATTTTAGAAAAACTGAGTTCGCAAGTATTAAGTTCAGGATGGTAAGGAGGCTGAAAAACTAGTCGTATTCCATGTTGTTGTAAAATATTTCTTAGGTTAGCTTCGGTAAATCGCCCATGATGGAAACCACAATTATCCATTACAACAACATCGCCAGGAGTAAGAAACGCATTACCGTGTACATCAGTTTCTTGCAATGCGTTGATAAAAAAGTTAAGCAAATGAAGTCCGTTTGAGGGACCATCAATAATGTTAAAATAGTCAATTCCTAACGGACTTTGCATCAGATTAATGGTATAATTTGCATTTGATGCATACCGTTGAATTTCAAAGGCTCTCTCACTAGGTAAAGAATGTCCATATTTCCTATTACCAGTTGTCAGAACAACAGAAGCTTCATCAAAACAATGAATTGAAAACGGATTAATATTTTCGATATTGTGTAGAAACAAGTCAAATTTAGCTTGAACTTGATCCGTTAATCCCTCTTTAGCTTTAATGGTTAGTTTTTTCCTTTTGAAGCAAAGTTTTTTTGTAATAATTCTGCATATAGAAACAACACTAGGCACATTGTCAGGCTGGCATATCCCATCATTGACTAATTTGTTTTGAATTTCTTTATGATAAAGCGATGGCTGTCTATACAGATAGTACTCAATTGCTGTAAGAATATTTTCATTGACCAAAACAGCTGGTCTCCTATATGGTTTATCTGTAATTGTTCCAGTGTGCATATATCTTTGAATAGTTTTATTAACAGTTCTTATATCTACATTTGTTAACTTTGAAATTTTTTCAACAGATTTTCCTTCACCAAAATTGTCTATAATCCTACATTGTAATTCTTCTTGTAATAATTTTCCTCTTTTATAAAATCTCCCTGCTTTTGATTTTTCCATGTTTGTGATATAAGTATTGACAAATTTTAGCTATTCTAAACGGCAATACTATGTCTATTTAGGATATTTCGGAACAATTGTAAATTTGTAATGTTACTATATGTTGTTTTTTTCTTCATGAGATTTGGGAATAAATATCAATATAATATATGAGTTAAAAATTTGAAATATTTTGTCTGTTATAAAATGTTAGTAGAATCTGATTTAAGAAACCTGCATATGGCCCCAGACAAATGTATAGGTATGCCATCCATACTTTCAAAGCAGGTAAGTGTAGAACATGAATAGCATGCTGTTAGCCCCACATTTGGATATTCTGTTACCTGAGTTACTATGTGACTTCTCTATTGTTAAACTCATTTGTCAACTCATTTGTCACATGACTTTTTGTGTGTTTCATTCTTATGTTAAAATTGATAATGGATGGGTTAAGTGTAGAAGAGTTCTTGGTACAAATAGGTCCAGAGTTTCAATCGTTTTCTTCAGTATTTAGGCAAAACGGATTTGATACTATTGGGAGTTTGAGATGCATTCGTGTGAATGAAGATATAGAAATAATGTTTAAAGAGGCTAACATTTGTTTGCTGTTAGGCAAAAAAAGACAGTTACAAAATGCGTTAAAGAATCTGAAAGATGTAAGTGAGTCGTGTGAGTTGTCAGCTACTTCCAAACAAAAGCCTGCAGAGAAGCCAAGTATGGGCAAAATTTCAGACGCCAACAAAGCTGCAATTTACTCACTTAAACGCCAACTGGACCATTCAGAAGCTGAACTTAATACAATGACTCTAGTAGAAAAGGCCAAAGACCAAGCAAGAAGATGTACAAACTGTCATGAAACAGGACATAAGGCAGATGGAAACAAAAACAACCAACCCTGCGCAAAACTGCCCTGTATGTCAATTAGCAACTGTGGCCAGGTTGATAAGCATCCTGAATATACAATAGAAAAAAGAAGAAAACAAAGAGAGGTTGGACAACTAAAGCAGAAAATGAAAAAAATGACAGAGGAGCAGAAAATGTTAGAGACATACACACTGACTAGAAAACATGATTTTATCAGCAATATGAGAGAGAGATTAAGAGCTTCGAATCCTAGGAAATATATTGATGGTTCTGTATTGATGAGGGACTTATTTGCCTTAAAAACACATTTCAAAGGCGAGGCACCAACTGAAAATGGAAGAGACAGTTTGGACTTTTCAGAAGCTCTCTGTTCCATTGACAAGAAAAGAGAAAATCTCCAGGTTAATTCCTTCAAAAGAAACATGAAAATTGAAGATGATGACATTTCTACAAACATGAAGGCCGCCAAATTAGCTTTCCCCATGTGTCAGCCTCAGCCTCAACCTCAGTTTCCGTATCCCTATCTATATCCAATGTATCATCAAATGCCTTTCTTTCCAAATGTTAATTCCGGGCAAATGTCTGCCACATTCAACCCGCAGATACAAGGATTTCCTACCAGTAATCTGTTTTCCGACACGAGTGTGAAACCAGAACCAAAATCACCACCAAAAAATCCGATGGAAATATTAGCTGAAGCAGCACTCAAACATAGTCCGATAAACTATGATGCTGATGATGATGATGATGAAAGTGATTTTTGATAATTATATCCTGTACTAGTATTCAGCTTGAAATAAATCTTGATCACAAAATTAAATATACTAGTTGTTTGATTAAATTTGTTATATTAGGAATTTACATGTGTTGCTTACAAAGTATTGAAATATGAATTCAGAATTATAGAGAAATAATTTATGAATTTCAGAATATTTTAAATTATTTTACGGGGTCTTTTATAGTTTTCTATTCGGTATAAGTTTTGCTCATTGTTGAAGGCTGTACATTTCTCTATAGTTGCTAACTTCTATGTTATTTGGTCTCTGGTTGAGTTGTTCCATTGACAATCATACTACACCTTCTTATTTTCGTATGCCTTGTTATGCATCTATGGGGCCATTGGTATAGAAAATATTATAGGTGATTTAAAAGGGTGTATCTGAGTGGACAGTATCAAATGTAATTTTTTTTTGCAGTTATATGAAGAATGAAAAAAATGTCAAACAAATTCGTTTTTTTTTTTTATCTTTCATAAACATAAAATGCATTTACTTTTATATTACTAGAAGATGTGTTTGTACTCGTGAGTAATTTTCAAAGTGGAATAACATCAATTTTTTTCTCCATTTGTAACGAGGAACCTCAACATGTACTAGTTAACATGACTTGGGACACCAGTAAAGCTTTTGAAAGACTCAATTCCATCACTGATCTTTGATATGGTTCATGTTAATCAATCTTTTATTATCTGTATAGAGTGTTGTGGATTATTAACTTTTACAGCCAATTCCATGGAGTGTGTAGCCAAAGGTTAGCTTGCTATTTAGCTGAACAGTGAAGTTATTGTTAGGTTAGGTAAACTACCCTCCATTAAGAGTAGATTAGTCGGACAGATAACCAATCTATCTGTCTGTTGGACTAGGTCACTGGACTCACTTCGAAAGTAGTACCTGATTGATGGTTTAGCTAACAAGCAAGCTAACCAAAATATTACCTTTGGCTTAACACTCAATGAAATCGGCTGTAATTGTTTTTCTCTGGATCATGGTGTCTTATATTTCATTCCACTCAACATTACCGTATTAAACCGCATTGTAACTAAATGAAACATGAGCATATTTATAAAATGTCTTACCATTCTATGCTATGTTTATTCGTGCTTATTGAAGTTCTCGATTATTCATAAAAGAGAAACCATAAAAAAAAACCCAATAAAACACATCAGACGTCAATATAATAAAATAACAGAAAAGTGTCATTAACATACATATTGATGCATAACTCTAAGCAAGGTTGGTGTTTTTTTTTAACCTTTTAGTTTTAAATTCTTATTATCAAATAAATTACTAGTACATTATAACTAAATAAAAACATAAACATAATCACCATGCAGGTCAAAAGGTAATTAATAGTTATTGGATATAGAGCATTGGCGGATCCAGGGGGGGGGGGGGGGGGTTCTGGGGGTTGGAACACCCCTTTTTGGGGGCGGATCAATGCATTTGAACGGGGACATATAGCTGGACCTCCCCCCTTTATCCTGGGTTGGAAACCCCCACTTTTTAAAATGGCTGGATCCGCCACTGTAGAGCATAATCTTCTATCAACTATAGAGATACTGTGAGCACAACTTCCAAAACAATACTCTTCAACCCTATATAAAACAAAAGTGCATACGCTGAAATATCTCGCCTACAATAGTGACCATTGATTTTATATTGATAGTCCTAACATACAGTTTTATCTCATCAACATTTATGATCCAAGAACACGAGGTCAATGTCGGGTAATCAAAGCCTAAAATACACTATTAATATAATCCATTATAGCCGATTTCAATGAGTGTGTAGGCAAAGGTAATATCTTTGTTAGCTTGCTTACTACCGGAACCGTGAAGTCATTGTTAGGTAAGGCATACTAACCTCTTTTTGAAGTAGCATAGTCCTACAGACAGACAGATTGGTTATATGTCGGACTTGTCTACTCTTAAATGAGGGTAGTTTACCTAACCTAACAATGACTTCACAGTTCAGCTAGCAAGCAAGCTAACCAAACATATTACATTTGCCTACACACTCATTGAAATCGGCTGTAATCCACCGAATATAAATGACATATTACTTAAGATATAAAGGAAACAGACTCAGCCAGCATGGAAAATTAGTATTGACCAATGAACCAAAACGGTTCCTGCCAGACAGACATACAATTATTTCATAAAACAAATATAGTTGACATATTGCTTAACATTTAAAAAAAACAGATGGCCAAAACACAAAAACTTAGCAAATTTGAGCAATGAACCATGAAAATGAGACTTTTGCCCAAAAAAACCTGTTTGACTAACATGAACATCGTAAGATATTTCTATACACCAAATATAGTTGGCCTATTGCATATAGTATTAAAAAAAACCAGATCAAAACACAAAAACTAAACATTGAGAATTGCACCATGAAAATGAGGTCAATATCAGCTGATACCTAACAATCAGTTCATATACACCGCAACCAGGGGGTTCGCGGGTCAACGTTCTGTTAAATTGCAACAGTTCAGTTTGCGAATCCATTCCCCCCCTTTTTTGAAATTCCTTGTTATGGGCCTGACATACACTATATAACTAAACATATTGCTTATATATATATATTTACAGCAGATTTCATTAAGTGTGTAGGGAAAGGTAGAATCCTTGGTTAGCTTGATTGTTAGCTGAACCGTGAAGTCATTATTAGGTAAGGTATACCTCCCTCCTTTCGGAGTAGTCTAGTCTTACAGACAGACAGATTGGTTATCTGTCGGACTAGTCTACTCTTAAAGGAGGGTAGTTTACTTAACCTAATAATGACTTCACGGTTCAGCTAACAAGCAAGCTAACCAAGGATTCTACCTTTCGTTACACACTTAATGAAATCTGCTGTAACAAATATAATTATTTTCTGTGACTGTTTCTTACATTAATTTGTAGGATCCTTTACTATAGATAAATTAGCTGATCTATAAAAAAAATAATATCTCCATGCCTTAAATATCATGTACTGTAGTACGACGCTAAATTAAAACTGACGTGGAAAGGTATAAACACTCGAACACCGAAAGCTTCATTTTTATGAAGCCCAGGTGGTCGTGTGGTCTAATGGAACGGCTACAGTGCAGGCGATTTGGTGTCACGATATCTCAGTAGCATGAGTTCGAATCCCGGCGCGGGAACCACAAAAAAATTGCGAAAGCAAATTTACAGATCTAACATTTTTGGGTTGATGTTTAGACGAGTTGTATATATATATATAGTATAGGAGATATGGACTTGACCTTGAAACCTTAACCTTGTTCACTGATCAATGTAATGAGGGCATGGTCAAGTGAAAAGGGTCTGACATGCATGAGGAATTTGCAATGCACGCACATACGAAAAATAATTATCATATAACTCATAATAACAGAAATTTTACAATACAAAAAGTCTTCACTTATTTACAGCTGATTATAATGAGTGTGTTGATAAAGGTTAGCTTGCTTGCTAGCTGAACCGTGAAGTTATTATTAGATTAGGTAAACTATCCTCCTTTAAGAGTATACTAGCTCGATAGATGACTAATCTATCTGTCTATATGACTACACTACTTCAAAAGGAGGGTAGTTTACCTTACCTAATAGTGACTTCACGGTTCAGCTAGAAAGCAAGCTAACAAAATATAATAGCTTTACCTACATACTTAATGCAGTCGGCTGCAAGTAGTCATTGGACAATGCAAAGGTCAAGAATAATGCACATATGTTAGACGGAAACTTAATATCATGAGACATACTAGTATACAAAGTATGAAGCATCCAGGGCTTCTACTACAATGTTTTAATTTTAATTATTTAGTTAACTCCGGCCTCTGCCGGATGACTGTCCCTATCATCGGTTGACTTTTCTGTAACTGATTATAATCTTTCTTAAGTCTCGCTTTTGTTATCAATACGGATTCAATAACCTTTTTGGATTGATTAACATTAATTACCCCATATCAGTTTTCTAAAATAAAGCGTATGTTACATAATGTATGTCAAAACATTATCACTATTACAATTCGATTTATTTTGTCTAGTATGTATTTGCCATGACCAAAATTTAATAGTTTTTGTTTGTTTTGCAAATAAAGAAGTTATGTAAAGTACATACAAATCAATGGATTTATAAATGAACAATGAGTAATTGATTGAAATAAAATCGACAAATTAAACACACATATATATAAAACTTATTTTTAAACTGACTTGTAAAACTTGTTAAACTAGTTTTACAATGTTTTATTCTGTCACTAGTTCTGATTGGTTCTCTGCTTAACTATTAACTCCACCCAAATGATTGTTGTACATTACCTTATAAGGTCTAATAATGATTTCATGGTTGAGCTAGCAAGGAAGCTAACCAAAGAATCTACCTATAGCTTCATACTCGCTGGAATCTGCTGTAAAGGGTTGATTGGATTTAAACCTGCTCATCTTGTATTAAAATGAAAACTTTAGCTGTCGGGATGGCAGCAACTAACGCCATACTAGTATTCTTTTCGTTAGTTTTCAATATTTGATTGACAAAAAATAAAACAAAAACAAAACATTAAACTCATATATAAATAAATGAATAAAACCATTGACATGTCCTTATATCATCTTTGGAACTTCAATATGAGACCCAGGATTTATATTAGTCAATATAATTATAACCCTATTCATCATACAGTGTCGAACTTTTACCAGTATCTTTAAGCTCCATTTATATTATTATATTTTGCATGGAGTTTGAGGCGACTGTAATACAAGTGAGAGGTTTAGCGCTAGAAAACCAGGTTCAATCCATCATTTTCTACATTTGAAAATGCCTGTACCATGCCAGGAATATGACAGTTCTTGTCCATTTGTTGGACATTTTTTGTCATTTGAATTTGCCATTTGATTAGGGACTTTCCGAATTTCCCCCGGAGTTCAGTGTTTTTGTGATTTTACTTTTTATTGAATCTTTTAATCATTTGCTTTCGACCCAAACTGCGTATAAATAACAGAAACGAAACACAGAAAAGTTCATAAAATCTTGTATCTTGAACAAAACAAAAAAAGTCATTGCCTATTGAATACAATTTTCTGATTTTTTATGTTGGTGTATATCCTATAATGAATTTATAATAATGTATCTGCTGCGATACTTACGACTGAACATGCTAATTGTTGATCCTTGTTATTGTAATCTGTTTGTAACGTTGCTGTTGTTCGCTGTAGGTACTTTAGAGCTGTGTCACTGTTAATATTATTATCTGCACTCACATCTTCCATTATTACTGCTATCTCAACTGACAACAAAACGATAATTATGGAGGCATTTAAACAAACTGAGAATTTTAACGTTTATTATGTTTTACAATAACGGATTTAAATTAAAACAATATAATTATCTTTAAACTCAGGAATTTACATAAATTAATCCAGTAAATTAATCACAATTGCTTACCGTTATCAATTATCAGTAACCAAATCAACATCATGTAGATGTGATCACCAAGGAGACAACTATCCATCATATACAAACAGACATAGATGTAAGCAACTTTATCTTACCTCCTATACATTTCTAGGAATATGAATGGTTACAAGCGTCCGTAATTTGTTAATAATTACTTTAGTTTGTATGTGCATACCAATGGCAGTAGGTTCTTAAGATTGAACACTTGAACACTTTACTATCAAAATAAGAAGATGTGGGATGATTGCAAATGAGACAAGTCTAGTATAAATTCAACAAATACGAATAGTCGGTAAGATACATTCGTTACATATTGTCTTAGTGACCTAAAGTTTAAAAATATACGTCACCAATCTCTGACATTCAAGCTTCGATGTAACAAGCTAAATCAAAACAACATTTGAAGAGTACGATTGCATTGCATGTGTGCACAAGTAAGCATGACGTTATTTTGAAAAATTGTCCGGAACATTTAAAGAACTGGGTTTTTCAATATCCTATATATTAACCTTTGATCATAATGTGCAAATATCTGCCCCAACTTTACGATAGGCTGTAATCAAATTTCACTGTTAATCTTCAAAATAGACAAAAGTCAATCGTTAGGTATTGTCCATCGCTTTTTTAAATGTAGCATTATTGGCACCGTACTATTGAGAACAAGCAATACACGAAACACAGCTATGATAGACACTAACCACTATCGGCAAGCAAGATTGTAACGTTGAACGAAAACAACGGTCGATTTTAAACATGCAAATTTTGGGGTCGTCATTAAATGTTCCATTTACCAATGTTAAAAGTCATTAATTGTTTAATCATATTATCATTAATTTTGAATGAATTTCAATCAAATTTTTTTTTATCTTCTCATTCACATCTTCACAAACTTGAGTAAAACACTATATGGATATAAGAAGATGTGGCATGAGTGTAAATTTACTAAGAGTATGCGTTTCTTACTTTAAGTAATGCATAAACTTGAAACTAGTACTCTCTGGCATATTGACAAACCGTAAATAGGAGTTCGTTAATCATTTGAACATGACATGAAAGTAAATGCTTTCTCAAACACTACAACAATGACCAGTTAATTACTATTAATATTTAATAACTAGCTAGTAAATATTTTCCTCATCAATATATTAACATAGTTATTTGTTCTTAGAATGGATAAAGTATATACATGTGACTGTATTTGTATTTTATTGTTTAATAAAATATTAACCTAATTTCATCGAAAGAACATTATAAATAGTCGTACTCAAAATTGATAGTTTATACAAAGGCATTGGCGCCACTTCAACGTCAATAACTTTTTATCAAGCAAAACGACAAAGCAAGATATATAAGCCATCAGTTGGCCCCTGAAATAGCACAAAACATATGCTCCTATCAATACTTTAATTTTTTACTGATAAACGAATATTGCAATGTAATCTGAATATGCAATTTGCAAGGATAACCATATATTTATCTTTTTGTTAAATAGAATATGAGCAATTATGTTGTACTTTATTTGGCTCTTAAACTCTTTTGATTCGACCAAAATTGACGAGTCGCGTGTAGACGAAACGCGCGTCTGACGTACAAATTAGTTTACTGCTATTATGTTAGTCCTATATTTGCTCTATTCAGCACCCACGGGGACCATATGTGAAGGACCCAGCTCATAATACAAGTTATGTATATACACTGAGATGCTATATGGTTTTTTTTATCGTTTTGGCAGTTTTGAATAACATTACTATATGAATGTTCTTTTAATTTCAATGTGTATCTACTAAAATTAAGGGATGCCATATTATTGAAGCCTGACAAATTAACTACTAATCATAATCTTTTTTAAAGGTTTATGATGGATAAGATACAATGTTAATTGTCAAGTGTAAACAATCTATTATACTTACCAAAGGATGTATCAATCTCCCTGATCCTGACCAGTGCGATCAGTATCACCTGAAAATATAATATAGGTGTTCTTTTATTATTATCAACGACGCACAACTGATATATTAGCAAAGGAAGTGCAGGTATGAATAAAAAGAAACTGTTAGATGAACATGCAGTCACTTATTTTTATGTGATTTCGTTTATATAAGCACGGACGTCATCCGGTGAATTCATCGTTTTTAACGTCAAGTGGTATATTATATGTATATAAAGAGGAGAAAGATCAATGTGATATCAAGATTAATCCTGCTTTGTATTAGACAGATCCTACACTGGACCGTATTTTGATGTGCTAGTTCATAAAGTTACCATGCGAAAGGAAATGTATCATCTTAAATATTTCTAACACGGACCCGACAGTATTACACCTTACAACTAAATGTCGCTATCATCTCGGAGAAGTGCCAAATATCAATTTGTAAGTCTGGTTTATCCGACGATCATCTTAAACATTTTATTGTAAACATTAAGTAAATTTTCATTGATGGTCATACAGTATCGGAAGAATTATTACCAATTTTAGGATGTACTACGCGAAGTAAGTAATATATACAAATCTACAATGTATATCAATTCTTTATGAAAAATAATATGTTTCGTAAATTGCATGGTTGATATTTGAAAGGCACGTTTTGATAACGGCATTCAGATAATGTATGACAGACTGATAATAGAGAACCCGTTTTTGTATTGAATAATAATACATCCTCAATCAAATTTTCTTTTAAGTTTGTCGGGAAACTAATTTTGTTATTAGTTGCAATCAGAATTCGACAATGGCCAAACCTGACTAACGAAAGTTATAAACTTAAGCCTAGTTGGTCAAAATATACAACATGTGTCGAGGGTTCGAATTCTATAGATCTTATTTAAGATTAAGGCATTTCTTTTTTTAATATTCTATGTATTTACATTGTAAATTATAAATTATAAATGAAAAAAACAACAGAGAAAGAAAGTGCTTAAATTCGTGTTTGAAGGTTATGAATTTACATCTGAAAAATTGTTATAAAAAAGAGAAAAAAAAAATATAGCAATAGAAACATTTATAATAAACCATAAATAAAGGCAACAGTAGTATACCGCTGCTCGAAATTCATAAATTGCTAGAGAAAAACAAAAAACAAATCCGCGCCACAAACCAAAACCGAGGTAAACGCATCAAATATAAGAGAACTACGACACAGCAGAAACACAACATTAAAATGTAACACATACAGAAACGAACTATAATATAACAATGGCCATTTAAACAATAATCGAAGTTATCTATGATTTACTGATATGAAAATTCAGAATAAGAAACAGCAGACTATATCGCTAAAAGGCTGTACAAATCTGGATTGAGATAACTAATCATATTCACATTGGAGAATCTTTCGACCAAATAATAAATGTGGTACACACATTGGATCCAAATGCCTGATCATGCCATTGCAATTCATGCATATAGGGTTTTAAAGCTTGTCTTTGTTATTATTATTTTGTCTGACTGTTTGTATAGCTTTGTTGTTGCTATCGTCTGTGCTTTTATTTTAAATTGTGTTATGTATTGGTGTGCTTTCGTAAATTCATAGGAGGGGTCCGTTGTTATTTTGCTACGGTTTAATAGTTGTAATGTACTACTATATTATTCATTTGTGTTCTTCTTTGTACTGTATTTTTGTCACGCAGTGTTGTCATTTGCGTGGTATTTTAACATGGCTATATACGTAGGAGATTTGACTAGCCAGAACCAGTTTCAATCAACCATTTTGTTTTCTAATTTCCTGCACCAAGTAAAGAATATGGCAGTTAACGTTGGTATCTGCAATCCATTTCTATGTATGTTGGCGTTCGATTTTATTGCAGTTAAGTGCACGTGTTTCTGTTTTTCTGTTGTTTTCTTTTATAGTTGACGTGTTTCCCTCGGTTTCAGTTTGTAATCCGGATTGAATTGTGTTTTTTCGGAACTTTGGTATTATGTATGTATATTATATTTTGTGATCGGGTGGATTTGAAAATCTCATCATAGAATAATGCAAATGGATTAAACAGAGATATCTTCAACACAACAATACAAACAAAAACATGTTTCACTTTTTAATAATTACAACTAGGGATGTCAACTCGGTAAAGATGAACCAATCGAGTACTCGTTGGATTTACCGAGCGATACTCCAGTACTCGCTCGGTAAAACATTAACAAAATTGAAACTCAAAATCATGGCCATTTAAGGTACCGTTGATCGTTGTCTTATGAACGTAAAACCCTCAATATTATTACCTCGGACTAGATAATAGTCCATGTAATTTTATACCATAATTAGTAGCTTATTAACTACATGGACTAATTATGTAAACTGGCAATAATCTAATCAAGTAATTAATTAATATCTCTAAAAAAAAAATATCTCAAAAACAGTATTTGAGAACTGTAAAAAAACTCATTCAATAATCAACAAAGGGGTGATGATTAGAACTTATAATAATATATTATAATAAGCAAAATTTATATGACAGTAAATCCTATTTTTATTCTAATTTCATTGAATTTGATTAGCATCTAATGTCTCGGGAGGCATTCTAAAAAAAAATTGGTTTCAGCTTAAGAAAGCAACAACATTCTAACAGGAGACCGATTAGTCGAATATCATTTAGATATTCGATACTCGGTTCTACCGAGCGATACTTGAGTACTCCTTTTAAGAAATAATCCCTACGCTTTTTCAATCCTGATCAGTAGAATTTAACAGAATACAGCAAGAGTGATCACAGAAAAGTCAGCAAACTCTATCCTGTATGATAGAACATTTATAAAATAATATTCGATCTAACCTGGAAATTTAAGTATCCTTTCATTTAACACTTTCGATAAATACAATATAGTTAAAATGAGTTTGAAGGGTAGTGTATGTTATCAACACTTGTTCAAAGTTGAGGAGCATATACTATGATCTCACATTAAAACATGTTGGACGCTTTCGCGATGATGTTAACCCATCATATCACAATCGTAGTGTCAGTTTATCTCATATGAAATCATGAAAATAATGATAAAGTTTAAGATGGAAAAAAAAGGAATTATTTCAAAAATGTATATTAAAAGCTAAAACATTATTGCATAAAAAATAACGTTTACCTTAAGCAGTAATATCGAAAAACTAGCCATCATTTGTTCATACTTCTGCTTTCTTTGAAACAAACAAAGTGTAAATTGAAAATGTATTTAATAACTTAAATCAGCAAAACGACAGTCACGTGGTATAAACATAAGTGTAGCCAACCGACATACTGAAAAGACGTCGCTTATTGGAAAGTAATGCTGTTATATTGACGTATATTTATCCAAGATCTCCTTTTCTTCCTATTTATCAAATTTTCCAAACATATTTACACTTATGATTTTCTAATTATATGTCTTCAATATGAAGAAACTTTATCAATATTAAAACAGTACTATGTTAAATGATTTTCAATAAAGAGGAATCAGCCAACAAATTAGCTATAGAATTTGAAAAGTATATTATACAATTTACATTGACAAAAGAATCGAGTCCAAAACGAAAAAAAATCAATGTATTTATTAAATTACTTTTATCAAAATGATAATATTTTCGCATTTGAAAAAAGAACATTTTTATTTTCAAAGAGTTATCTTTTTGTTTGATGCGTTTTAACTTATAATTTTGACATTTGATTGTAGAGGTTCCGTTGTGAATTTTTCTCGGAGTTCGGTAATTTTGTTATTTTAACGTTTGATCGGTTCAGATTTGTTTAACAACACGACAAAAGTTACCAGTCATATGATACTATGTTTGGGTCATGATAGACACTATGTAAGTCCAGAAAACACACAAGGTTTAGTCCATAAAAGATGCTTAATTTGGTTCAGTTAAAAACTGTGAGTTGTGCAGAAAAGACAGTATGTGTGTTCCAAAGAAGAATCAATGTTTGGCCCACAAAAAATATTGTTTGGTCCAGAAGAAACAATATTTTACGTCCAGTAGAAGACAATATTTTCGATGCAGAAAATAAAATGAGTTTGGTCTATGAACGAAACTGTGCTTTCTAAAAGAAATACGCTATATTTGGTTCAGGAAAGATAACGTTTGGTTCAGGAATATGAGCTTAAAGTAGCGTGTAGAAAAAAATCAGTGAAATAATAATTGTTTGAAAGGGGTAAAAACTGTCATATTCATAACATGAAATTTTCCATATTTCCATTATTCATTACCATCTTATTGTATAATAAAACACCAAAAAAATAGCATGCGCATTCATAAAGAAAACCCTAATCATCATTCTGAAAAAATAATAAAAGAATGCAGACGAATATTGTGTTTAAAAAAGACGAAAATACGGAAAGATATTAAATCACCATGGTTTTTCAATTTCTATTTTGTTCATAACAAATTTGATTACAATAATCAATTTCAATGCTCACCTAGTTGTCCTCTAATGCTGTTTTCTTGCGTTAAGTATTTTTTAATCAATAAATCCCTGTACTGCTGTGGGATTTTGTAGAAATAAACCTGCAATTTGATTGCTGCGATTTATGTTCTGATTGTATTCGTATAGTTTGAGTGGTAAGGTATCTAATGCAGACCACAATATGCCTACTGAATAACTTAGTACTTGACATGCAAACTACATTGACATTATTATTAACATAAAGTGTTAGCGACCTATAAAGGTATATATGGGGTCAATAAATTTCAAATAGGTTGAGAGACTCCATATATATAATATTAGGTCACTGGCACACTATGGAACTAATATTACCTTACCATCTATACCTTTGTCGTTGGTTAATAGCGACCGCGTGGAGACCATGTATATTTCATCTTGGGTTAGTAGGCAGGCTTTATTTAAAAACACGATTAGTAGTGGTGTTACGTCTCTTTATGAAGAAAACAAAACAAGGTTTGGGGGGTCTGAAACGTTCGACAAGCAACAGACGGAGAAATATACCATGAACGATTGAAATGAATGCAGGAATCACTTTAAAAGCTTACACATTTGTTGCCATTTGAATTTGTATAGATTAATGGAAATAGTTTCTTTCTTATTTTGCAGACTTGATCATGTTGATAGGCCACTACTGTAAATGTCACATGTTAAAATAGTCGGTAAGATAAATTCGTTATATTTTTTACATATTATTATATTAAAATTGGATTATAAGGACTATGTCAACCAAATATATTATATTTAGATATTGAATTTAAAACTGTGAAAAATGAAAAATATTAGACTATAGTGCAACTCAAATTTTTTTATTATTAGTTCTATCATGGTACAAGGGAGAAAATTCCAATTCCAATAGACGTAAAACACTAGTGTACTGAAATTAATTCGAACAATATTAGCCAATCAAATTGAGAGGAATTACTCAGGATAATATCAATTACACAGTGTGCTAGTTATCTCATACGATATATATTGGGTCAGTAAATTACATATGGGGAGAACGCAAACGTGTAATATTAGTTGCATAGCACCCTATGTAACGAATTTATCTTACCGACTATCTTAACGTGTGAAATTTAGACAAGTGACCTATCAAAATGAACAAGTCTTCAATACCAACTCCTTCCATTTATCTTACAAAACAGATGCAAACAATAACAACTTGTAAGGTTTAAATGTGTTTTATGAATTTATTCAGTTCCATCTTAATCGTCAATTTCTTCGTCTGTTGAAACCTAAGGCTTTAAGATTTTTTCTCAGTACTGTATTATTTTCATAAAGGGACGTAACAACAATACTAACCGTATATGAAATAAGCTCCGCCTCCCTTCTTACCTAATATGGATTATAAAGGGACGTAACACCACTACTAACCGTGTATGAAATAAGCCCCGCCTCCCTACTAACCTAATATCAAATATACACGGTTTGCACGCGGACGCTTTTAACCAATCATATTCCGAGAAATGTATAGGAGGTAAGATCAGACATTATACATTATATACAACCATATTTTCATCAGTTTGTTTTTCAACTCTGTTCAGCTCTTTTTGTGAGTTTCTTGTGTGTTTCGAAAAATCTTGGCTTTGTTGTTCATAGAGTCAATCATGACCATATCATCATCTAAGTTCCTTTGTGTTTTGATTGTTTTTTTATATTTTTGTTTATTTGTTTAGGAGGGATACTTATTTCTGCCTCTTTTTTGTGCAAATTGTAAATTTCCGTCTAATTTGTAGACGAAACGTGCGTATAGATTACAACATATTGATTTTGTTATCTAGGATACGTTTATCGTACAAATGTTAAAACAATAAGTATCGTAGTTATGCTCTTATACATTGTATCATTTAAATGAAGTATATGAAGATATATTAAGATCCATTTTGTTACATCTTGTGATCAATCTTATTTGGCAATCGCCAATGGTAGTCAGCAGGGTTAAAGAACATCGTTGTTCGACCTGTTAGTCAAATGCGTTTTGTTTAAATATACTTTTTCACTTTTTTGGTCTTTTGGAAAATGTTGTTTGTACTGTATTTAGACCCTTCTACAACGAAATTTGTTTAGCATGCACACGTATAAAAATTGAGGTTTTTATCCAACGCAATCATAGATTTGTAGTTTTCAATTTAGACTTGTTTATATTTTTTTCGTTTGGGCTTGTATCTAACTTTCCCTCCGGTTTATATGATCCGTTTATCCTATATTGACTCTCTTAATTCAAACTATGTTTAATTGAGGGTAAATTATATGGCCTTCCAAATACCTTTTCGATCCCTAACATCACCGAAGAGACATTTATTGCCGAAATCCGGATCTGGTGTTCAAAAAAAAGTATTGACACCTTATGTTTGTGGCATAACATCTTTGCCACAAGTTTATTGTTTTCTGTTTAGTATTAAATTTATATTAATATCCATTTTGTTACATCTTGTGATCAATTTTATTTGGCAGTCGCCAATGGCAGTCAACAGGATTAAAGAACATCAGTTGTCCAACCTGTTAGTCAAATGCGTTTTATTTAAATATACTTTTTCACTTTTTTGGTCTTTTGGAAAATGTTGTTTGTGCTGTATTTAGACCCTTTTACAACGAAATTTGTTTTACATGCACACGTATAAAAATTGCGGTTTTTATCCAACGCAATCATAGGTTTGAAAGAAGCTTTCAATTTAGACTTGTTAATCTAAAATGTTAAATCTGCAAGTTTGCTGAAGCAATTTTTTTCATCACTTGGCGTGATTCGGCTAGAAGCTACAGTACGAGAATTGCGTAGCGACTAGGCATATAGACGAAGGGAAGAACGATAACATATTAGTTTAATTGATAGAACCAAATAACGGTAAACGCCCCCTAGTACCTATAAGTCTTCCAATGTCGTCATTGTGAAAACAAGAGAGTACAATACAAGTTAGTCTGAATATTGTTTATTCATATTTACTTATTGAAGTGTGTTTATTCTATTAATAAATTCTGTACAAGTTTAAATGTTCATTAACATTATTCAACATTTACACTTTAAGATATTAGATGCATGCTAAGACTGCCAGCGACAATGTAAACATTTTTTCTTTACTCTTGTCACTTAGTCAACGAGTGTTTTTTAATAATTTTTATCCCGTCTAAAATTAAACGAATTTTCGATTTTTTTTGCATACGCAATATCATTTATTGTTTGAACAGTAACGTTTGATACTACTCAAAGTTGCTTAGGGTATTGAAAATTTAGTTAATTAAGTTTCTTGTTAAATATTTGTTCTGTGTATATGCTTTCCCATTCTATTGTAACTTTAAAAAAAAACAACCTTGTCCCAGTGATAGAACAATTCTTTTAAAAAAAAGTGGCCTCATTTTGGATCTGGAATGCGCGAGCAAATGTCAGTTTATTCTATGACTCCAAGGACTTAG
The DNA here is from genome assembly GCF_963676685.1 of Mytilus edulis. Taxonomy (NCBI): domain Eukaryota; kingdom Metazoa; phylum Mollusca; class Bivalvia; order Mytilida; family Mytilidae; genus Mytilus; species Mytilus edulis. The sequence continues at coordinate 39,513,418 of NC_092349.1, read as the reverse complement.
GGATATAACAGAACAACAACGACGGATGCAGCAAGTGAAGACTTATTCATTGTTAAGTCTGTAATCTAATTCTGTGGTTTATTGCTATGATTCATGTATCTTGTTTAGCTAGTTGCCTCTTGTTTAGGTGTTTCTCATGATTCAGTAAACTGTGACCTTTTAAGAACTCCTTTTTTTAAGAGGTGTTCTTGGTGATTCTTTTATACCCTGTATTTGTAGCTCTCTTGTTTAGGTGTCCTCTAGTATTCTTTTATACCCTGTATTTGTAGCTCTCTTGTTTAGGTGTTCTCTGGTGTTCTTTATACCCTGTATTTGTAACTTATTTCTTAACATACTCCTGGGGTGTTGACAAACTGACATTTAACATGACCTTCAGACATAGACATCCCTTTAAGATTGAAACAGAGAATCTAGTAAACCGAACATTATATCAATGAGTTTGCTGCTGACAACAAGATTATTTAATTTCTATTTTTTATTAATAAAACATATAAATAATTTGGCCCTTGGGAGTCAAGTACTCAGCAAAGGGAAATTTAGCTCCAGGCCCTGTCGACGACACTTGGTATAGATGGACCAAGCCCCATGGACATGGACACTCCGTCAACCAACCGGAACCAGATGAGTTCCTATAAGGGTATGAAGCGTTGCTCCATCTCATAGCAGGTGGCTACGATAAAGGGGGTTAGATTGACGGTGGAGAGAGAAATAAATGTAGATGTATTACATTTAATGACTTGGGGGAAATGAGAAATTAGACCAGTGGTCAATTTCGAAAGGGTCCAAAAAGTCAGGTGTGAAACAGCTGAGTGACCCCCAAGATAAGAAATGGGGAAAAATGGGTAATGGAATGGATTAAACTTCAACTACACACTGTGGAATTCTATGAAACACAATTTAAGCTGTACATAGTTTAATGATATTATATACACACAACTAACTAGTAGTAGACGGTCAAATTTTATGAACCATTTCTGACTCACAAAAATGGTCCAAAGTTTTGTTATACCATATAGAGCATTCTAAGTGTATTTCCAATATAAAAAAAACCCAGTAGTACCAATATCTTTGTATAAATAAAGGCAACAGTAGTATACCCTGTTCGAAACTCATAAATCGATAGAGAAAAATAACAAATCCGGGTTACAAGCTAAAACTGAGGGAAACGCATCAAATATAAGTAATGAATAAATAACAACGACACAATAGAAACACAACATTAAAATGTAACACACACAGAAACGAACTATAATATAACAATGGCCATTTTCATGACTTGGTACAGGACATTTTAAGAAAAAAATGATGTTATTTTCAGGGTTAAATATACACAAAACCATTTACTAGTAGATCTTAGCTCCCGAACACCAGTATGTACTTGTCCAAAATCAGATATCCTGTCATTGAATGTTTATGTCTCATCGAGCTTTCTTTTAATAATAGTGTTGAATTAACAATCTGCATGTTTTTTCTTACAATTAAGCGCTTGACCTATGATTTTTGAAATCTGTATAACGACCTCTAGATGTTTTTTGTTGTTTATTTGATGTTGCTGGCTGAAATGCAATATAACAAATTGATGTATATCCAACATCTCCTTTTTATTCAAAAATAATTATAACATGTATAACAACGAAAATCAGTTCTTAGTAAAAAATAATAGTGTTTTTATTTGTTATCTCGTCCATATTTACTTACTGAAATTGTCAAATTACCTGTAATATTTTATAGAGTATTTATGTCGTTTGACTTCATACAGGCACTTCTTATGAAGATAGATAAGAAGTTAGCAATATCCTTTAACTCTACTTTCCCCTATATAGATGATGTTCTTTCACTAAATAATTCAAAATTTGGTGACATTGAACTAGAAATAAAGGATACAACAGATACAGTTAAGTCGGCCTCATATCTTGACTTACATCTAGAAATTGACAATGAGGGTCGATTGAAAAAGAAATGATTTCAGCTTTCCAATTGTGAATTTTCCATTCTTAGTAGCAACATTCCAGCAGCACCTGCATACGGGGTATATATCTCCCAATTGATACGATATTCCCGTGTTTGCATTTCCTATCATGATTTTCTTGATATAGGGTTATTGCTCACAAGGAAGCTATTAAACCAAGAGTTCCAAACGTCATTACGAGTTGGTTGACCGTTATGGAATAACCGTTTCCCAAATGATATCGGATATGTTCCTTACGTCGTAACTACAATCCCCTTCCCTTTCATGAATGTGACCTACCGAATTAGACTATTTACCGGATTAGTTATCTCATAAACAACACGACGGGTGACACATGTGAAGCAGGATCTGCTTACCCTTCCGGAACACCTGAGATCACCCCTAGTTTATTGTAAGGTTCGTGTTGTTTATTCTTTAGTTTTCTATGTTGTGTCATGTGTACTATTGTTTGTCTATTTGTCCTTTCCATTTTTAGCCATGGCGTTGTCAGTTTATTTTCGATTTATGAGTTTGACTGTCCCTCTGGTATCTTTCGTCCCTCTTTTACTAGGAATAATAAAATTTACTAATCGAAGAAAAAATCATTAAAGCTGAAAATGTTTAAATCTATTTCATTTTACCTTATTTTGATAGAATAAGCAACATATATATCTTCGTTTTGATCACTGTTCCTGGCAGGATTAACAATTGATAGTTAAACTACGAAATATAGGGATGGCACAAATAATATGTTTTCTGAGTTTTTGTTTGATTATACTGAATATGTTTAAAACAGAATAATGATGTATGATCAAGTTAACTTTGTGATCTACCATTATAACTACTAGCTGACACTAGAAGTTTGCAAAAATAAGAAACAATTATAATAAACAGTACATCAAATTTAAATGCTTGTTCTGCAGTGTTCAGGCTTTATTGAAAAAAGTTTTATATCTCTAATTAAATGACGTAGGCTTGACTCTTAGATTGAACTGAACTGGACTGGACTGGATTATGAATGTTCAGTGCATGTTGCAACTGTAGAAATCATTCTTTTCTGTTCATATCTGAGGATGTGTTGCATTTTGCTTTATTGCTTTCGAGGCCCTTTATTGGGTAGGTATCCTTCCCTTGTTCATACTAAGTTTGGATTATTTTGGTTCAGGGGTTTTAACTATAAATGAAGGTCTCTGATAACAGGAATGCAAATGTTATGTTATAAATGGTTGACATCAATATTATCCACGCCGGTATGTAAATGATAATGTTAAAATCAGAACTGTCAATACATGTTCAATGGTCAAACTATAAAAAAAACCCTGTGTAAGCATCTGAGCTAGGACAGAACTGTCCATATCCGTTCTATAATACAATGTCAGGATTTAGTCTAGGCGAGAACTGTTCATATCTGTTCTATGGTAAAACTGTCAGGATCTGAACTAGAATATAGAATTGTTCAAAACTGTTAAGAGAACTGATATAGAAAAGTTGTTATAAGAACTTATATATATGATGCCAACTGTATAAAATATAGAGGTGTTTCGAGACTAAACAAATTAAGAAACCCCAACATTTAATTCTTTTAGATTCACTCGATTAGATTTTGTTAACCAATTATTAATGTTCAAGACATGTATCGTTGGTCTATACAATTGTCTTCTATTTACCGACTTATCTGGTTCATCTATTGTCTTCTTTTGTTTAATTTCTGATTTGTCATGCTCTTATAAAAAAACAGAATCCCACGAAACCTCAAAACCATATTTTGACATGAGATGAAAGATATGTTGTTAAAAGATTAAAAGCAGTTTGGGTAAGTACTTCCTGGACTACTAATTCTTTGTTTAGTAAGCTACCATCAAATCGATAAATGCAGAATTTTTCAATAAAATTGCAGTTATAAGCTTATCATCACCATACTTGAATACAAATTGTGTTTTTTTCAAATGTATTTCTAATAATTTTGTATGCATTTTCTGTGAAGGATACACGAATCCAAGGTTAATTGTGTTCTCGACATATATAGTGAATTTCCACCCAGTTGCCTTGATTCCTAAACCGATCTTAAACAAACGACGAACGATTTGCGTTTTATATTCATACGTTCACAATTTCGTAATACTTTGTTTCCTAATTTTTTGAATTAGAATATACATATTTAAGGAACGATTTGCTATTTGGGCATTTTGATTAGAAATTGGATATACATAAAGAATGGTTTCCATAAAAACTCTGCGGAACGGATACGACTTACCAGTTAAAGGACTTGATAATGGATTTTTCTATCCTATTCACATCGTAGCCCTCACAATGATCACAGTGAGTTTTGCATGTGCCCTGACAATCTTAATCATTTCGTTTAGGAGAAGAGCAGCATTCTTTGGGAGACCCAAGACGGAACGTTTCGTAGTATATCTTGCGATATGTGATGGGGCTTTTAACATATTTCATTCTATGGATCATCTCCATTACCTGACGACAAAGTCACATCCCCGTCCACCAGCATTGTGCTCGTTCTACTCTTTTATGATGTTTATATTTGTTATGTCTCAGATGATGTGCGTAAATGCAATAGCCATCAATGCTTTTTATATGATGTACTTTGGAAAGTCGCTTTATTTCGGGAAGAATGATTACCGTTTGTTGTGTTGCATATTTGGACTTCCGATCTGCCTTTTAACTATATCTGCTATTTTGAATAAACTTGGCCCAAATGGATATTTGTAAGTATATAAAAATATCTACTCTGTATAACTCTAAAGTTCGACGTGGACGTTTCGTTGCAATGGTCAAACTAAAGTTCGACGATATGGTCTAAAGTGCGATGGTTTAATACGATAATGTACGATGTTTAAAAATGTGCATTATCAGGTTGACACGCGACCGTTTCAACAAAACAAAAAAGAACAGGGAGTTGCTCTCGTTTGTCCCGGAAAGGATTATACTTTATGTAATTACTAAAAAGACAACAAACCAATCAAGCATAATCAAGAATATTCAAATGGATAACTATGTTGTCATTAAGAGTCGGATATTAATGTTGATAGCTATACTGTTGAAACCGTCAATAATACAAAACAATCGCAGGTCACACTATTAGACATAGGCGACTACTGTCGCACTTAAGTTGCATCATCGTACTTAAGAGTATCGTCAAATCTAAGCGCCCTTAATACACGTGTATGGAAATTGTTTTAAATGCACTTGAATTATATTTGACAGGAGAGGTTTTCCGTACAGTTTTCTTTTTTTTTTAAGTTAAAGTTCATTGACAGTTGATAAACCATTGATATTTTTCTAGTCAGATGGTTATACGCACATAAAAACTACAATTAAACACACAAAGCAAATAAAGATCGTGTACATGTATCAAAATAAAAATATACGAGAAGCAATACTATACATATATCTGTAAGACTTTCATATCTTAAAACCGCTTTATAAATATTTTGATATGAGCGTCACTGATGAGTCTTATATAGACGAAACGCGCGTCTGGCGTACTAAATTATAATCCTGGTACTTTGGATAACTATTTACACCACTGGGCCGATGCCACTGCTGGTGAACGTTTCGGGCCCGCGGGTTTCACTAGCCCAGTAGTCAACACTTCGGTGTTGACCTGAATATCAATAATGTGGTCATTTTTATAAATTTCCTGTTTACCAAACTTTGAATTTTTCGAAAAACTAAGTATTTTCTTATCCCAGTCATATGTTGATTACCTAAGCCGTATTTGGCACAACTTTTTGGAATTTTGGATCCTCAATGCTCTTCAACTTTGTACTTGTTTGGCTTTATAAATATTTTGATATGAGCGTCACTGATGAGTCTTATGTAGACGAAACGCGCGTCTGGCGTACTAAATTATAATCCTGGTACTTTTGATAAAAGAGGGACGAAAGATACCAAAGGGACAGTCAAACTCATAAATCTAAAACAAACTGACAACGCCATGGTTAAAAATGAAAAAGACAAACAAACAACAGCACACACGACACAACATAGAAACTAAAGAATAAACAACACGAACCCCACCAAAAAACTAGGTGTGATCTCAGGTGCTCCGGAAGGGTAAGCAGATCCTGCTCCACATGCGGCACCCGTCGTGTTCTTATGTGATAACAAATCCGGTAAATAGTCTAATTCGGTAGGTCACATTCATGAAAGGGAAGGGGATTGTAGTTACGACGTAAGGAACATATCCGATATCATTTGTGAATCGGTTATTCCATAACGGTAAACCAACTCGTGATGGCGTCTGTAAAATTTACGAAGGGATGATTTCAACTTCACCATTTGGAACTCTTGGTTTAATAGCTTCCTTGTGAGCAGCAACCCTCTATCAAGAAAATTATGATAGGAAATGCAAGCACGGGAATATCGTATCAATTGGGAGATATATACCCTGTATGCAGGTGCTGCTGGAATGTTGCTACTTAGAAATGGAAGGTTCACAATTGGAAAGCTGAAATCATCTCTTTTGTCGTAAAGTTTTGTTTTCAACCGACCCTCATTGTCAATTTCTAGATGTAAGTCAAGATATGAGGCCGACTTAACTGCATCTGTAGTATCCTTTATCTCTAGCTCGATTGAATAGATGCATTCGACATAGTCACCAAATTTTGAATTATTTAGTGAAAGAACATCATCTATATAGCGAAAAGAAGAGTTAAAGGATATTGCTAACTTCTTATCTTTCTTCATAAGAAGTTCCTGCATGAAGTCAGCCTCATAATAATAAAGAAACAAGTCGGCAAGTAGAGGGGCACAGTTTGTTCCCATTGGAATACCGACGGTCTGTTGAAAAACACGTCCACCGAACGTAACAAATATGTTGTCAATCAAGAAATCAAGCATCTTGATAATATCAGTTTCAGAGAATTGTTTGTTCGAATCAGAGTGATCCTTTACAAAGTAGGATTTATCCCTCTCTAAGACAACACACTTGTATCTACGTTGGCAATTCATTTTTACGAAGCAAAGCAATATCAACTCTTTCAATTTGTCTTTTAGTTTTGAATGTGGAATACTAGTGTACAGAGTAGAAAAGTCAAATGTTTTAATACTGTTACAAGATGAAAGAGAGTTAGATTGTATGTACTCTAAAATATCTTTGGAATTTTTAAGTATATACATCTGATTCACGCCCCCTCTAGAATATGCAGTTTCACAATAACTTTGAAGCCCGTCTTTGATTGCTGATAAAATAGATGTTAATAATTTAGAAAGAGGTTTCGTGGAGCACTTGGAAGATCCAGCAATATACCGTTGTTTGTAAGGACACTTATGTAGTTTAGGTATCTAATACAGTGATGGCAGATCTAGTTCTTCATCTTTGGTTGAAATTCCAATGGAACACAAAACAGACCTATGATTATCCAGGATTTCCTCTTTGGTAAGTGTCGTGAGGGTATTTCCAACTATTTACTTACTTTGGCACTAGAAAACTGTATCAAAAATAGGAATTTTATAGATATATTTCTTCAGAGGGTCTCTAATGTATCTACATCAGGGAATGACGTTGTATATCGAATATATAGCGACAGGAGATTCACAAGATATAAGATTCTTAAACTATTTTTAAATAGAGCGCGATAAAAAAAAACAATAAGTATGTTTTGACGTTGACAAATTCCATGACGTATAAGGTGTTCATCAATAATAATAATTTGAAAACGTTATCGTATATCTGATATATGTAAGGTGTTACCAAACACCTTGACTAAAATTAATTTGGCTCGTTTAGTTTTGACAAAAATTTTGATAATTTGAAAATATTTACTTTGATCATTAACAAAAATAAAAAAAAATAAAAAGCTTGAACAAAACACTTAATCAGAAAAAAATTTGGATATATAGAAGTTTGACAAACACTTATTTTGATCATTGAGAAGCTTAACATTTCCTATATCAATATGTGAGAGAAAATTCTAAAATATATAAATACTGATATTCAACAGATAATTATAGGGCTTTATGAACATCTGAAGGATGTCCGTTGTTGGATTTTCGATTAAAAGGTCAAAAAGGGACATAATCCGATTGTCTTTTTCTATAGTTTTCCCGGCAAACGAAATGTAATAACATCATTCAAATTGTACTCGGATATTTTATGGTGATCCTGTAAAGAAAAAACCAAAACGAGTTGAAATCTGGTTTTATCAGTTAAAAATGCAATACGATAAAGTCAATACTTTTAAATTTATGAAAATAGTCGAAAATAAACAACCAATGTGAAAATCGAAACTAAACTAAATGAGAACGAAATCAATACAATAGTCAATAACACAACTAGAACTATGAGATACCAGCTCCGCGTTGATTCGATTATCTCTCTTTTAAGATGTTGGATCATGTTGGACCGAGATTATAGTCCTACTTATAGTTCTATATAACTTTGAAAAAATCTGAATATCCATCTATCCAATAAGAGTGAGTTGTGCTTACCAGATGATATTATCCCATATTACAATGTGAAAGTATGTGGAATTTCGATTCCATCGGTTATATTACTTTATGCGCATCCGTATAGGTAGGACTCTGCTTTTTAGAATGTTTCAATAATATCCAAATAGCCATTTAAGGTTCATCATAACAAACGGACAAATGTGGCTGTATTTACATGCCAAAAGCTACTCTGTGTACAGATTTACATGTGCAGTTGGAAAAGTTTTAATGCCTGGCATCCACTAGATATATAAAAGTTAAATGCATTTTGTGTTTCAGAAAGATTAAATCTCTTTTCGATTTTGATGGGCATTGTTTTCCCTTCATGCATAAGGTGTGAAAATTAACTAAGTTTGGTACAACTTTGAGATGCTCCCTCAGGTAAAAACTGATTTGTATTGTATTGATGGTCCTTAATTAACACGGACAATAGGTATCCTCACAATTATAGGTGAGTTAAAGAGTTTATCTGAGTGGACAGTATCAAAGTAATTCAGGTGTTTGTTTATTTTTACACCTCCTGCAGAAAGGGAAAAAAAATGCCCATCAGAAACGATTTTTTCTTTTATCTTTCTTAAACAGAAAATGCATTAAACTTTTATATATCTAGTGGATGCTAGGCCTTAAAACTTTCCAAACAGCACAGGTAAGTCTGTACACAGAGTAGTTTTTGAGGTGAAAATACGGCCATATTTGTCCATTTGTTATGATGAACCTTAGTAGGGAGAAATGCGCTTTCACAGCTTATGGACAGAGAGACTTATTTTTTAATACCTTCCGTCACTCCTAAATAACATTTTTACAGATATAATTTTTATATAAGGGTCATTGAATTTCATAACTGATTTAAGTGGTTTCTAGCCTGTTTCTAAAATGTCATTTGTCGCGTATACCGTTAATGGTGATCAGGAATTTGGCTCCATTTGGTCAAGGGAACGTCACCATCTAAAACTGGATAATTAACGATAGGAAATGAAAAATCATCTCTTTGATCATAAATTTTGGTATTGAGTTTCCCGTTAATGATATAAAAATCAAGATCGAGGAAAGGGCCGTGTTAATTTATAGTATAAGCTTTGTTTAAACAGGGTAAATTTCTCTAGTATACATACTGAAGTAGTCATTATTGAGAGCCGCTATATCTAAAAGTATTGTTATTTTTTTGTATCAGATGTTGTTTCGATTGGTCTTTACTGATTTTAGTCATAAATTGTAACTCATAATAATTCAGAAACAGGTCTGTAAAAAGATTGTTTATACTACTTTCAGTTGTGCTATGGACGGTGTAACTGGAGGCGCGATATTACTCATGTTTACTACAGCACCATCAATTTTGATTCTTGTGGTTAACTGTATTTTGTATGCATTGATATGGCAAAAACTACGAACTGAATCAAAGAGAATACAAGATTCAATTGGTAAAGAAGCGTCATCAGCTAAGGCATCACATCGAGCTGTGAGAACCATGATGTTATTCGTGGTGATGTTTGTCATACAATGGACAGCGCCGTCAGTGTTTGGAGTGTGGGAATATATTGATGATGCACCACCTTTCGTTGTCCTATTCACAGTACTGCTAGCCAACTCTGGAGGACTGCTAAATGGTTTTATCTTTATTTACATGTACAGAAAGAGGGTTAAAACGGAAAATGAGATTACCATGATTACGAAAGCCTAATAACCAAAAAGATTAGAATTAGTGTAGTAAAACGTGTTTATGATATAAAGGTGAATATAGTTCAAACTTTTGTACATTCGTTTGATGTGTTTTATCATTTGATTTTGCCATTTGATTAGGGATTTTTCGTTTTGAATTTTCTCGGAGTTCAGTATTTTTGTGATTTTATTTATCTTTTCATATTGTATAACACAATAATATTTGAGAAAATTAAATGTGAAATTTGATAACATTTGACGTTATACTGTTCTTTCATAACCAATTACTTGTTTTAGACAAATGATGTCTAAACAATTTTCAATATGGTTATCAACCGTAATAGAGATAACGTTTCCGATCGCCTCAACTTAAAATCACTTTACACTATATGGTACAAATTTAGAGACGAGGAAAGTTGAGAAGAATTAATTTTGTCCGTAATTTCACTCTTCTGGTTTTTTTTTCTTTTTATCATTTACCAACACTAAATATATTGTTTTCCATTATAACAAATACAGAATACGTTTGTGAAGAAACAATAAAAGAAAAGATGTAATTATATGTTGTATAAATGTAGTAAAATTGAACTATGTTGGTCGAGGCAGTGACTTGGAGTTAAAATTACTGATTGAGAAAAATGTATTTTGTATTGCCACAAATATTCTCTGGAATAGCCTACTAGTATATGTGTGATGTGGTAATTAACATTATAGTATTTGATGTATTGCAAATTTGTTGTGCTGTAATTTGTGAAATATAATAAAATACTAAATCAAAATCTAGTAAAATGGAGTCTGCAACACTATTATACATCTGCATTTACAAACAGTACAAAAATATCGTCGCTCACTTCAGGATCTAACCAGACCTGTAAATAGGCTAATTCGCAAGGGATATAGTTACGAACCTGTTGTCATTAAAGGCGGTATTTTTTGGAATTAATGTTGATTCACTCAAAGGAACTTTGCATCGGAGATAAACAATTATTTTAAAACCAGTTGTTGGCATGATACAGGTAATGTTCTTCTGATATATTTTATGAATGTATGATACTAAACCTCTTTAGTGAAGGACTGTGCTTGATTTTCATAAAATGATGACATAATCTTTCAATCAGTTAAATTAAGGTCTGGAGCTGACAAGTCAGTAACTTCTAGTAGTCCTTTGTTAATTTATGTTGACTTGTCATTTTGCTTAGTTTCTTCTGTTATCTATTACAACATCGGACTCGGTTTTCTTTTAAACTGAGTTGTAATGTGCGTATTGCATTGCTATGTGTTAGCTTATTCTATATTGGCTAGAGGTATATAGAGAGGGTTGAGATCTCACAAACATGTTAAGCACCATGCATTTATGCTCATGTCCCAATTCAGGAACCTCTAGCCTCTGTTAGTCTGTATTTTTATCGGCCAACTGAAGCCCGCCCCCGGTTCCTTGCAAATCGGAAAACACATCTACTTTAAATCCTTACGGAAGTAGTTTATTATAAAGTTTGGACCGTACAATTTTAAACATTTCCAGGTATATGAATAAAGGCGACAGTAGTTCATCGCTGTTCAAATCTCGTAAATCAAACATTAAGAGACAAATCAAATTTGGTTTTAAAGAAAACACCGTAAGTAACATGATGATCGGAGATTTGAAATCATATCCTGTCCCCATATAAAACACTCGTCAAGTTGCTCGCATAGGTACACATCCGGTAATAAGTCTAATTCGATTGATCACATTCGGGGAAACAGGGATTGTAGTTACGATGATTGGAACAGTGTCCTCATCTGTGAAACACATATTCCATAACGGTCCATCAACTTGTGATGGCGTCCATAGATGTCTTCAATTTCACCACTTTGAATTCTGATTTGATTGGCTCCTTAGGAATAGTGACCCTCCAGCAAAGAAATCATCAAAGGAAATACAAGCACTGGAGTAACGTTTCAACTGAAATATATCGTATGCAGGAGCTCCTAGAATGTTGCTACATACAAATGGAAAGTTCACAATTGGGAAGCTAAAACCTTCTCTTTGGTCGTAAAGTTTTGTTTTCAATCAAAATTTTAACTATATACAGATGCAACCCCATTTGGTGGCCTTCCGTTATTTTCTGATTTATGGTCGGGTTGTTAATTCCTTGACACATTCCACATTTTCATTAGATCTATTTTATTGACGGCAACTTTAAGTAAGTGTGAAAGAATTTCAACTTTACAGATGCTAAGAGAATAGCTTTGGTGAAGTAGACAAGCATAAAGCTTTTAAATTAATGTTCGAATGATACAAACACAAAATAGTTAGAACCATCTCATTATCTATAAGACCATCTTCGACACCTAAATTGGTGATCAAAACTTTTTAGATATATCCTTAGTTAAGCTATGTTTGAGGAACCTAAAATATAGGACTAATAAAGGTGGTTCTCAGACATATTTAATGAATTTTCGATAAACAGGCTTCAGATTAAAAACAATTAATTTCCAAAAGAATTTCTACAATCTTACTGTTTGCGTCAATAAACAAAATATTAACTTTTCACAGTTTCTGTTAAGAATCTATACAAACTGTTGTCATCAGATAAAGTTTTATGTAACAGCTGGTGATTTACACATAAAAAAAGGGTTTGATTGTGATATATTTAATGTTGACATGTGTTGTCATAACACGTGGTCTTTTGTTTACAAACATTTATGATATATGTTATGTTTTTATTTTTAACTACATTGTCAATAGGATCTTAAAAGTATGTCAACATTTGTCCTTAACAATAAGGGTCAAGTCTTAAAAAATTATATAACTGCGTCATAAGTTTCTATTTTTAAATAAGGTTGAAATCCTATTACAAAAAGGTATGCAGTATGAAACGTTCAGGCAAATATAGACTAGGTGTTATACGGATGGTGTTATACGGCAGATTTTTTCAAGCTAACCTATTTCTTCCTCTCTATTCTCATAATTCGTGAACTGGTACGAGACGATATTTTTTTATCGAAATAATATGTATACGTAGTATACTGTCTATACTGATTGAAGGTTATAGACGGCCGCGGGTTAACAGGATAGCTTATGAAAAAATGCTGTTTAAGGGCAAAAAACAACAACGAAGAATAAAAAGGGAGAGAAGAAGAAAGAATAGAGAATATAGAATATATGGGCACAATAAAAAAAAGTAAAGATCAAACTTTAATTGTGTAAAAATTGAATGAATAATCTACATCCTTCTTCTATATCATATCTATAATACTTTTTTTTTTAGCATGCACATGTTATTCTAGAAGTGAGTTAAACTTATTTATTAATGAAGTAGTCAAATTTAGAGTGTGTGCCAATGTAATAAACCAATTGCATTAAAAACAAACTATTATAGAAACATTGTATATGGCACTAACAGGTGCATGTATACAGCTTTTGAATTTCATATTTAGTGCACGTCATCGGGGAAAGGAAATCAGACAATCATATACAACGCAAAAATTAAAACAATGATTTTAGATTATTTATAAGATTTCTACAACACGTTTCGTACAGTTCATGACAACTAATAGCTTTATTAAATAATATTTGCATATATCGTGTTCAATGTTTATAAGCAGTGCATATTTGGCTGATTTTTCACCCTACTCTTTATTTTAAAAAAATTGTCTTTTGATAAGTGCATTTCTTGGTCCATTGACCGAAATTCAAAGAAGGTTAAGATCTTAAAATAGTATATGCTAGTATTTATAGCATGAGCCAGCTTCCTGATGCGAGTCAGGAACTTCGGCAGTTATGCATTTGACAATCGGAAAATTTGGTGTTGTCTGTTAAATCTATCCACATGTTTTTAGCCTGACTTATTGTATAAGCTAACACAACTGTCTATTGTTGGAGACTGTTGGTTTACATAATTACCTCTTTGTGGCATTTTTTTTATAATCTTTTTTAACAGACCGGGATTGGTCTGTAGCTAGATGAGGACATTTTGCAACAATACAATTCCGGATGTTCCATACATCAATTTTGACAAAATAAGTGTGGGTGGGATCACGGATCTCATATTACAAAGTAATTGATGTCTGAACATTATAGAAAACAAAGATAAACAAAGCACTGCATCGTGACAAAACATTTATACTGATCTGACGCACCATATTTTACTTTCAGAAATTGTTATTTTCTTCTTTCTTTTTTTTTAATAAACGTCGCTTACGTATTAATGTCGGATGGGAGATATTCTAGTATATAACTAACTGGCCATATTTCTATGCATAAAAAAATAAGATGTTGTATGATTGCCAATGAGGCAACTCTAAAATGACACAGACAATCAAATTAACGACTAAAGGGAGTTCGCTTTTCAGTTTCAAAATAATAAGCTTTTCAAAACACTAATTTTTATTGATAGGGGATTAATAAAGGAATCCAAAGAGCAAAAAAAAATATAGGTCGCCGTGCGAGATATTACCCATTGAAATTTTGGCGGGAAAATATTCTCTCTGGACTTTTCATAGCTTTTTCATTGACAAGTTGAAGTTCTCCAAAACTGTCAAAAAATAGTTAAAATTTTATAAGACTTTTACAGATGGCTTATCATTATACATGTAAAAGATTTACAAAAAGAAAAATGGGGGTCGCCGTGCAAATTTTTCAAGGCATTCAAATGGATAAAACCAGAGGATTCCGAAAATCTGACAAAAAATTCGAAATATGACAAGCCAGCTTCCTTAACATGCTTAATATTAATAACGTACAAAAAATTATCGTAAAACAAATATATAACGCACATCCATTCTTTAAAACATCAAAGTCGGATTTAATCCTGCCTTTTTATATAGAGCCTAAAAGAATTCGGTTTTAAGGCCGACATACCATACCCTCGGAAAAAGAAAAAAATAATAGTCAGCTGTTGTCTAGAGTTTTCAGAAACTGCGCACGCTTGAAGATATCAAAGTGAAATCTGACGGACATAGTAATTGAATAAATCGCTCAATGCAGAGTACAATTGTTGCGTAAGTGTATTTGATCAGCTGTATTTTCCAGTAAACTGTCTTAATTATTGCATGATAAAATATTAAGCCTTTATCGGTCAATGTATGTTTATCCCAGGTTAAAAGTTTAATTCTTGTTATATAAATGATATGATTAAAATGTTAGAACACACATTTATAAATATCATTGGAATAAAAGTAATCCGCTTATGGTAAATACAAAATGTTACATGCTAAATTGTATTACCTCATCCATTTTGATATTGAATACTAGTAGATGGAAAAAGTGGGTCAATTAAAGTTTAAGAAGTTTATCATGGAAGTAAAAAACAAAATTCTACATGTTCAACAAATACTAAGAATGTTTCTGTTGGACTTAATACAATGTCAACCTTATTTACTATATATATAATTATGCTCTTGTAATCTTCCTTCTAAACAACTTTTATTGGAAATTGGTTTGTCTTTTTTTTTAATAGCACATAAAACAAAATTAGGTCCTTTTACTAATTTGAAGCACTGATTGTTCCGTGTTTTCCCGACTTTATTGATAATTTCTTTCGCCTTGGTAAAACTTAAGCCTTTTAGAAATGAATCTCAGTGTTGAGCTATTTAATAAGCCTTTTCAGTCTTAAAAAAAAAAACCCTATCATATGTTTATCTGGTCCTAGAATTCGGTATTTGTTGTTTATCATACAAACTTCATGCGATATTTATAAGAAAGAGCAGATTTATCGGTCGACTTGGCTTCAGAATAATGTGTCTTATTAGAGTGCGATCTATCTTCCTACGGACAGTTGATTTTGTACCTAGTACGTTAGAATCCACGCCAACGATGGAAGTTTTTAACGACCTTGACTGGCTAAACAGCCATGCAGCGTGTTGGTATATTTTAGTATATATATATAGGGCATAGTGTAACATAAACATCAGGCCCGTAGCCAGGAATTTCCAAAGGGGGTTCTTTGGACTCATGAACTCGACTTTAACAATTTGAACAAAACGTTGACTTTAACAGTGCTTATTTGATCCCCCCCCGGCTACGGGTATGAACATGCATGAATTGTCTGCCGTCGGACGTTCAACATAAATCGATCATTATATCTGTTTCCAAATATTTCGTAAAAGGTCTTTATAATATTTTTGTTTACCATATTGCTTTATGGTGACACTGCTTTACTAATCTGTCATATATACTAAAATACTGCTATAATACCCATTAAATTGACGTACGGTAGATCGAATCTTATTGTTAGAAAACAAATTTGATATGTTATGCAAACATTTTAGCATTTCTCTATACAACAGAACATCAATACCTGCAGCAATTAACACACAGTTACATGACCTTTAAATCTGTAATATATTCAGCTGTTTATTTGTTTTTCCAACCAGTCAAGTGCCAATATTGTATAAGTGTGTTATGTTACATATATATATATATATATTTGACTTTGTATTCTGATGCGAATGTTAAATCGTTTTATACGACTCTGATGAATAATACGATAGAGGAAGATATCATCGGGTGTTATTGTCAATGATAGAACATTTTACCAGAGACCAAGTGGCATGAAAATTACTATTCATAGATCACCGTGCGGCCTTCAAAATCGAGCAAAACCCATAGCGTATAGTAAATTATAACATGTTTTGATGACTCTTTTGTAGAGGAAACGCGCGTCTGGCGTAAATATACAATTTCAATCCTGGTATCTATGATGAGTTTATCTATAATGCAACGAAATGTCAAATGTGAAACAATTCAAAGAGAAAACTACCATATTTATGTAAAAAACAATGAATTAATTTAAGAACAAATGGTATACAGCAACATACGAAAACAAATGATCTACAGGTTCCTAACTTGGGACAGATCTGAGAATACTCCCAGTTAAAGACAACTAGTTGAAAGCCAATCTTACAGTACAGGATATATATCATATTATATATATAGAATTAGATGATCTATATAAAATAATTATTTCTGCGACTGCATCTTTCGATCCTCTACGAAAGATAATTTAGCTAATCTGCAACTAATCCCATCTGCATGCCTAATACATCATTTACTACATGTACAAGGAAATGTTACACTATGCCACCGAAAGCTGATTTTTTTTTTAGGGGGGTCAATCTAGGTGGCAGAGTGGTCTACAGTGCTGGACACAATATACCATGAGTTCGAATGCAGGCGAGGGAAGAAAAATTTGCTTCCACGAAATTAAGATAGTAAAAAGATTTTTATTATACTTCGTGTCATTTCATATGCATGCATATCAACTCAAAGAATGATCGTTCGATCGTTCTTAATATCAAACGGTGTTTTAGTTGTTTCATTTATGGTTTTATTGAAAAACGAGGTTGGATGTCAAATATATAATCATATTGAAACTGATTTTGGCCTTGATTATGTGTTTATACTATTCAACAAACGAGGTCAGCAACTCAAACTTCTTATCAAAGATTTAACGGCCTTCATCATTATAGTATTCAGTCTGGAAATGTTAAGTTTTGCTAACGACATTCGACGTCGCAGAAAACAAACAAGGCGATACAAAAACGGTTTTTAAAACATGCCGACGATTATTTGAAACTAAAATCCAATCGTGTAATAATGATGAATAGTGTCTTTCTAAGTATAAATGAACAGGGTACAGACAACAATACCCCTGTATTTGTTCAATCATTGGATTAAAATTCAAAAGTTGATGAATTAGAATTTTAAGGAGATTCGATAATGTTCCTTGATTTAACATGCACAACAAACATATTATCACAATTGTAGATTTATGTTTGAATTAATTTTTATTTTAGATCTATGGTAACCTCTTACTCGTCTCATGAACAAAACGAAATTACTCAGGGGAGATCTATATACTGTATATAGTTAAGTAGATTGAATACCACTATTGTCTATAGAGGGTGCTGGTTTCCAATTAACTTGATGAGTGAAACAAATTACGGTAACTTTAAAAGTAACTATAGAAGCTTGTTACTGCAGTTTGTTTATGGCATGACATCAGCTTATTCTGTACAAGTTGACCTAGTATCTTTGATCGTGTTCAGTGAATGCATATGTATTTTTAATCAATTTAAAAAGGATGCGGTTTGTGAAAGGTTTTTATGAAATGCAAGCATGTTGTTAGAAAGCAATCGAAAAAGAAGAGATCTATTATATTGTAATCCTGTAGAATAATATATTGAAAATAAATAGGTTTAATTTAAAACGTACACATACATCTCGTGTTTCTTCATAAGACATTTAACTTATCACGAACGCTTTTATGCAACATTAAAACATCTAATATATATAATATACTGATAAGATATTCGTGCTTCTGTTGCCAGAATATTGTAGCATATTGGTCTGTCGTCTTTTGCATCTGCATGTAGATATAGATTTGTATCCTCATAATCTTGGTTTTAATTGTTGATAAATAATAGACACAAACGAAAAATTTTAAAAATCGTTTAAATATTAGATTGGAATGATTGACTATTCCGTGTTCCCCCTCTGATTTCCCTTATAAACAAAAAATATGATATATGTAATATTAAAACCCGCGTCTTTTTATAAACATGTTAGATTTATTGGCTTGTTAGTTTTTTAACGGACGAACTGAAGGAAGAGCAGGTCTCATTGTAGCATGGCTTTTGAATATTGTAAATCTACCACTTGTATTTTTTGTATTATGGTTTTTCTTTAAATTATTTTTAAGAAGCTAAAGTCCTTGGGAGAATTGCCATTAGCAGGGTTGAGAATTTTATCGTTATTTAGATAATAATCTGATTATTATAATAATTTATTATTATTATTATTATTATTATTATTATTATTATTATTATTATTATTATTATTATTATTATTATTATTATTATTATTATTATTATTATTATTATTATTATTATTATTATTATTATTATTGTTATTATTATTATTATTATTATAATTATCATTATTATTATTATTATTATTATTATTATTATTATTATTATTATTATTATTGTTATTATTATTATTATAATTATTATTATTATAATTATTATTGTTATTATTATTATTATTATTATTATTATTATTATTATTATTATTATTATTATTATTATTATTATTATTATTATTATTATTATTATTATTATTATTATCAAGGATTTGATAGTCTAACTATACAAATCCTTGTTATTATCATTATTATCAAGGATACAAATCCTTGTTTTTATATATTCCAAATATCAATACTTCAGATGAGTATAAAGTCACAGCCTCTTATCCATATCTTCATGATACTCTTGAAAATTTACGATAAAATTATACCAATGAACATTTGTTGACATGAAACAGCTGATTGCTATCACGTGGTTTTGTTTACGTTGCGAATGGAAAAGTCACGTGGTAGGTTTCGTCACCATATTTCCGTAATAACACAAGACGACCTCAAGAACGAAGCAGACGAAGTGGTTGATTTCAGGAGAGTTTTTTCCCGATAACAACCAAGGAAAACCAGAGATATTCAGCCAGTTCAGTAGATTAATACTTCAGGTATGACATATCTTTTTGTCATTGTGATGTTTTTATTGTTAGGCCTCGGAAAACCCACTTTAATCGAAGCCAATATCTTTGTTTTGGTCGCCATTCTTTGTGTATTGGATCTTGTAAACAAAGGCGCTCACACACTGTATTCTAAAGTTTGACATTGCATTACAGTGACAGTATTCAATTAATAGAATTTCAAATTCATAATTGATAAAAACATAAGTTACGAGTTTTGTTGTAAAAAAATAGTTACTTGTAAATTAAAAGTGGGTCATATGTGAAACAAAGGAAAACAAAGGACCTTGTTTATGTCTGCCACATGGTGAACCAAACAAAGACAAAACATGAAAATTTGGATTGAACAATTACAAATAAGTAAGGCTATTATAAAAAAAGTTCCACAATTAAATATTATATAATTAATACTCAATAGTAAGATATAAATCTAAATCTAGGCTAGTTCTATCTGAGAGCTAGTTCTATTACCTTTGTGGGGGATTACAAATGTCCACATACATATTTAATATAGCCAAAACTTTGCAAATATACATGTATGGAACACACACACAGACATACTTGTTGATGTATCACATTGCTCATTTGCAAATCCAAGGACATTCAGGTACTGTCTGGGACTATTATACTAAGTCCCAGGTACTGTTGCCAGTTGGAGTATGAAGTATTTTGTTTTATCATGAGATAAAAAGCGGTAAAGGCAGTCCAGATTTGATGACATCATATAATAGGAATAAACAAAGGACATCAAACCTTGCTAACATTTCAAAAGGCTTTGAATGAAGGTTTATCATGTTTATAAAGAAACACAATTTACACTTAAATGACTTCGACTGATTTTATATTTTCTTCATTCATTTCATGGTTTGTTCAAGATCAGTGGATGAACCATTAGATTCATTTAACATGTCAAGTAAATAAGTTAAGGGGGATCCATAAATGATAAATGTAATAAAGGGGGGGGGGGGGGGGGGGCATTGACTGCCTAATAGGGGGTTGCACCAGTCATGCTTCAGTGATTCCTATAATAATCAACCAAATTTATCCCAAAAAAAGGGGGCTAATCTGCTTCTGAAGTTTACATTTTTTGTAGCAAGAAGGAAGGAAATAAAAATGGTAAATAATCAATGATTCATGAATCGGAGAAGAAGAGATGAAATTATGACAGAAAAATTAAAATGAAAACAGTCAAACAAATAACATGTGACATACATGTATTACAAAGAAAACTAAAAGATTGACAAATTTAACCCAATATCAAAAAAAGACAGGTCCAGTGCTCTAAAGGAGGAAATAATGTCGGTGGACCTTTTGAATTTCATTGTTAATGCAATTCCCTGTGCTGACTATATATTGTCATTTGATACCTACGTACAGTCTAGTATTACTGCATGTATTCCCTAAACTAACTACATGTACATGTACCTATTCAGAGTTGATGGTAGACTCTTGTATGCATCTGGTTTGTCTATTTATATGATCTGAAAACTTGGGTTACATATTATTTCACAGCTACATACATGATACATGTATATCATATAGTTTTCCTTGCTTACAAAGATTTAATATTTAGTAAATAATCTGTTAGCTACATGTATATATAGAGACTGTTAGATCTACATGTTAAACAGTGATATTGTTTGCCTTAAATTACTGGAGAATAAAGGCTTTTTCCCCCTGGAGAAGAATCCCAATTTGAAAAAAAAAATGGCTTAAAATTATTCCCAAAAAGATAACTTTTCCCCTAACAGGGCAGTCTCGGTAGTAATTGTGCATGAATACAAACTGAAAAACACTCATTTAAACATTTTTCGAATTATGCCTAAAATGACTATATGTGCAGATGTAAGGGTCTATTTATGTATTATCACTGACAATAAGGGGTCTTATTTCAAATGAGGGTTTACCTTGATTGGGTATCTGCAAATTGAAGTTCCAGTCACATTCGTGGCTTATTATAAATCTCCCAATTTGATAAAATTGATGCATATTTTCCCAATAAAAAAAGGGTAGAGGTACATCTATGGTGTACTCAACTTGAGATTCATGATAATCCATCATTAATTGTTTTATATGTTTACATGTGTGTATATGGGCCGACCAGGTGTTAATAGATACAATGTAGATATATATAGTTGTACATATATATTGATGATGATTGATATGGATATAAATGATGGGTATCTGTTCCTGGTGTATAATGTATACATCTATTACAAATTGTACTGTAGTTCAGTGTGGAAGATCGCTTTGTATAGCATGTATAGTATTTATAGACATTAGATTAAATGAAATAATTGCAGCATATTTAGAAGAATGTTATTAAGAGAGGCAGATTCACAAAGATTTCCTTTTGACCCCCTTCTCAAGTTCTGTGATGCATGTTAGAGTTATCAGGATAGTGCTACATGTACATGTAGTATTCTATTCTTTGTATTTTGAGTATAAAGCATTAAAATGTGATCAATAAACTATACTCAGCAACAAAATAAATGCACATCATCATGATCATGGGTTGAGGTCCCATTTCTTTGTCATTGTGTGAAATGTTGTTTTTATTTAATGAACTAAAGTGACAGTGGTAATCCACAAAGGTTCTAAATTAATTTTATTGGGGATTGTTCGCTTTTAGATACTAGAACTCAGAACATAGAATAAAATGTATCTTTTATTATCACTATTAATGGGGAGGATTTAGCGCCAGTAAACATGTTTAAACTTGCCACATTCTTTATGTACAAAATGGGCATTGTAATTTGTATATGTGACTGCCCCAAGTCAGAATCATGTATTTCAGTTATTGTCATTAGTTCATGTCTGTCGTATTTGTTTTTCATAATTTTCGATGCCCTTGTTGAAGCAGAAGGGGCATGACACATTACCCTTGTTCTGTCTGTAGGTCATACACGTCCACAAAATTGGTGTTTATTCTCTTTCTTTAGTTTGCCTGAGTTCATGAGTTATGCCCCTTCATGAACATAAACATTGCTGAATTTTTCATTTCCATTCTCTAATTTTTGTTTGCCTTAACCTACATAATGTACACTTGGGACAGTCTATTTCGAGGTACTGTAACCTTTTCAACAACACACTTTGACCTGTGAATTTTTCTTGTGTAAGTTTAAGTAAAGTTGTAATATAAAGGAAGTTTGAAAAGACATCTAATGTCTGGTTTTAGAACTTTTGTCCTGTTGACATATATAGTACTCACATCTCCTTTATTTTTGATGTTAATTTCCATGGTTACATTTGGTTGTAGAGGATATCTAAGACTTAATAATACTGGTATTACCAGTTCTACCTGTAGATACCTGGTATTAAACAACAAAATCAATAATGTATGGATCAGCTGGGTGTTAATTGATCGTTCTTCTTTAATTGTTAATGACGTCAGGACTCCAATCATTGAAACTTTCAGTCACTTTTCAACGATAGTTTGTGTGTGCATATACATGTACTTTAAAGACATTGACCTTTAACAACTGTTTAACTATCTGTTTTTCCTGTGTAAACCTGAACAAAATGAAACAAAGATTACATGTAGGTGTTGAGACACTAGCTACTACAAGCTACGTATACGTACAAATTATTAGTTCAGGTCTGATTCTAGCAGAAATGACAGAAATCGTCAGACAACTCTTCATTGGAGTAATTTACAATTTTTTCAAAATTTTTGCTTTTTTGGCTTGAATCTTTAAAACTGAAATAGATAGATAAAAATTAAAATATGGTAGTAAAATTATCAGAGGTCAACATGGTCAATATGGCCAAACTTACTGGTCAACTCATTGTCGGAGTTATTGCTCTTTGATAATGATTTTTACCAATTTCTAATGTTTTTGCCTTATTGTGGAACTATTTATTCGAAGTGTAGAATCTTTGTTGCACATACAATGAATTTTTTTTGGAAACTGAAAGATATATTTGAACAAGAATTAGAAATACTAAACAGGTTTATTGTGAAGATGTGCCTTAGCATTTCTTACCTGTTTAGAAAATTTATTATAAATAAAAATAATATTTCAAGACAATATATAGATGGTTATAAAAAAGATGTAGTATGATTGCCAATGAGACAACTCTCCACAAGAGACCAAATGACACAGAAATTAACAACTATAGGTGACTGTACAGCCTTTAACAAAGCCCATACTGCATAGTCATCTATGAAAGGTCCCAAAATGACAATGTTAAACAATACAAATAAGAAAAGAAAACTCATTGTTGTTCTCTTTACACCTGTTCCAAAAGAAAAGGAAACATTTTAAGTAGAAGGCAACAATTTTGATTCAGACAGACATATTTGGTGAAAATTCCACAAACTTTTTTTCATTGACGTCATAGATTAAACTCTTAGCAGAAACACACGCCATCAGGACTACAAAACTTATTATGCTTTATATGCTCCGTAAATGAACATCAAAAAGGAATATACACCAACATGGTGCATAAAAATTTTGCTGTGCAAATTAGTTGCTGTTGTAGTATAAATTTACATATAACATTCTCTACTAAAAGGATTAATTAACTTCATGTTCAATATAGTCGCTTGTAAATGTACTTAAGGTAGATTCATGGTATACCGCCATCTTGGATTGTACAATTACAGTAAAAAATCGGTCTAGTTATTTGCCCAAATCCGTAAATTTGGAAACAGATTTGCAATTTAATGCTTAGACTATTTATTTATATAAAGAAAACTAGTTAATTTATTATATAATTCAAAATATTTTAACAAATATCAAACTTTTTGGTATTTAAAACCATTTTTTTCAAATGAGCCATTTAAGGGGAGATAACTCTTTAAGTACAAAATTTATACTGGGTTAATAGGGAAATTTTTAATTATTACTTTTGGCAAGAAAACAAGTTCGGTGACACCATCTTTTCTTTTTATTTTCTTAAAACATATTATGAAACCTTTCTTCTCACAATTTATTTCAAAATTCTCATAGATTTTTATACGACCACAAATTTTGAAAAAATTTTCGTCGTATATTGCTATCACGTTGGCGTCGTTGTCGTCGTCGTCGTCGTCGTCCGGCGTCCAAATACTTTTAGTTTTCGCACTCTAACTTTAGTAAAAGTGAATGGAAATCTATGAAATTTTAACACAAGGTTTATGACCACAAAAGGAAGGTTGGTATTGATTTTGGGAGTTTTGGTCCCAACATTTTAGGAATTAGGGGCCAAAAAGGGCCCAAATAAGCATTTTCTTGGTTTTCGCACTATAACTTTAGTTTAAGTTAATAGAAATCTATGAAATTTTGACACAAGGTTTATGACCACAAAAGAACGGTTGGGATTGATTTTGGGAGTTTTGGTCTCAACAGTTTAGGAATTAGGGGCCAAAAAAGGGCCCAAATAAGCATTATTCTTGGTTTTCGCACAATAACATTAGTTTAAGTAAATAGAAATCAATGAAATTTAAAGACAATGTTAATGACTACAAAAGGAAGGTTGGTATTGATTTTGGGAGTTTAGGTCCCAACAGTTTAGGAATTAGGGGCCAAAAAGGGACCCAAATAAGCATTTTTCTTGGTTTTCGCACCATAACGTTAGTATAAGTAAATAGAAATCTATGAAATTTAAACACAAGGTTTATGACCATAAAAGAAAGGTTGGGTTTGATTTTTGGAGTTTTGGTCCCAACATAATAAGGGGCCCAAAGGGTCCAAAATTAAACTTTTGTTTGATTTCATCAAAATTGAATAATTGGGGTTCTTTGATATGCTGAATCTAACTGTCATGACTGTGTATGTAGATTCTTAACTTTTGGTCCCGTTTTCAAATTGGTCTACATTAAGGTCCAAAGGGTCCAAAATTAAACTTAGTTTGATTTTGACAAAAAATGAATCAGTTAGGTTCTTTGATATGCTGAATCTAAAAATGTACTTAGATTCTTGATTATTGGCCCAGTTTTCAAGTTGGTCCAAATCGGGGTCCAAAATTAAACTTTGTTTGATTTCATCAAAAATTGAATAAATGGGGTTCTTTGATATACCAAATCTAACTGTGTATGTAGATTCTTCATTTTTGGTCCTGTTTTCAAATTGGTCTACACTAAAGTCCAAAGGGTCCAAAATTAAACTTGGTATGATTTTAACAAAAATTGAAATCTTGAAGTTCTTTGATATGCTGAATTCAAAAATGTACTTAGATTTTTTATTATGGGCCCAGTTTTCAAGTTGGTCCAAATCAGGATCTAAAATTATTATATTAAGTATTGTGCAATAGCAAGTCTTTTCAATTGCACAGTATTGCGCAATGGCAAGAAATATCTAATTGCACAATATTGTGAAATATCAAAAAAAAAATTAATTAGAGTTATCTTTCTTTGTCCAGAATAGTAAGCAAGAAATATCTAATTGCAAAATATTGTGCAATAGCAAGATTTTTTTTTAATTGGAGTTATCTTTCTTTGTCCAGAATCAACTTAAATCTTTGTTATATACAATATACAATGTATATTCACTTTTTACTACCAACTGATAAATTAAAATAATCTTTACCATTCAGTGATAACAAGCAGTTTTTTTACATCTTAATATTTTATGATGTATTTAAATGAGTAGTTATTGTTGCAAACTCCATTAGAAATTTTAATTGAGATTAGTTTTGGAATAAGGGAAAGGGGGATGTGATTAAAAAAATTGGGTTCAATTTTTCTCATTTGAAATTTCATAAATAAAAAAGAAAATTTCTTCAAACATTTTTTTGAGAGGATTAATATTCAACAGCATAGTGAATTGCTCTAAGAGAAACAAAAATTTTAAGTTCATTAGAACACATTCATTCTGTGTCAGAAACCTATGCTGTGTCAACTATTTAATCACAATCCAAATTTAGAGCTGAATCCAGCTTGAATGTTGTGTCCATACTTGCCCTAACCGTTCAGGGTTCAACCTCTGCGGTCGTATAAAGCTACGCCCTGCGGAGCATCTGGTTTTTTATGCACTCTTATGTGTTTTTTCATGAACAAACTAACCAAATTTAGGCAATTTTTAACGACTCATAGCTTGAAAAATAGCACGGTGACCCACACTTTTTATTATATTTTTTAAAAAAGCATAGAAAAATCTTCATTTAAGCAAAATATTAGAAAATTCTGTCTCAAAAAACATTTACTTTTGATCTACAATGTACCTTAATAGATAGATGGTACGGTAGGTACATACATTGTATGTATGCTGAAAACATTATAAGAACATTGTTTTTATGATACAGAGGAAGTTTTCAAAGGTCAACAAAAAACAAAGCAATAATGCATATCCTGGCTTCATATTAAGATTTTTAAGCTGATCAATAGCATTGTTTTTAGCAGACATTTAATGATTAAATTGAAAATGTCATTGTTTTGATTAAATTGAAAATGTTATTGTTTTGATAATGCTTTTGCACTTTGACAGAACTTAAACAGTTTAAATAATCTGTTAGTGAATGGAAATTAATATTTAAAACAGTCTTTTTATGTTTCTTCATTATACTACTTTCAAAAAAACATATTCTTGATCAGCTTAATTCAATATTTAGTAGTACTTATCTTTTGTTTTACTCTGTACCAATGGTCAAGGTCATATATTATTATTTATACATTGTATGTATGTATGTTTGTAAATATCAATAAGTATTCAGTGTATATTATATTCTGCCATATAATAGAGATGTGGCCAGGAGATAAATATTAGTGGTATTTACACATTTGTCACATTCTAACAAGGGGGAGGATAATTTATAAGAAAATGTATTTTAAAAGAGTTTGATTACATGTTAGCATTATACATGCATGTACATGTTATTATAAGATAATGTAGGTGGAAATTATTTTTGACAAAATATACAATATCAAGCTATTTGAAAACATCTCATTATTTAAGGAAAACGAAAAATCAAGGCAAATACATGTAAGAATGAGAAATGGATGAAGTATGCAGAAAGTAATGCCTCGTTCACACGTACATTTAATTCCAATTGAATTTGAATTGTATGCGAATCGAATTCGCTAATCACGTTCACAGACTCTTCTTTTTTAATTCGAATTGGCTAATTCGAATTAACTTATAAATTCGCATTAGAAATATGTTTTTGTTAATACAAATTAAAAGTTAATGTCGTTGGGACAGTAAAGCGAATTTGACGTGCATTGCAATTCGAATTAGGATTGACGTTAGGACGTTAAATGTTTTGAATGCAAATTTAACTAATTCGAATTAGTTAATGAAAATCATATTTGAATTACATGTGAACTCAGCATAAGAAGAAAATGGAAAAAAAGGCTTCATAATAGAAATGTTAAAATGCTTGCATTACATTTACAACTTTTTAATTTACAATGTACAAATGTAATCCTTTAAAATGAAAAGATGTTTTATATAATTGTAAGTCCAGATCATTATTAATGTATAATTCTACTTTGTAATTATACTTTAACTTTTTAATTGTTTATTTTCTGAGTATACCTTGAATTAAATTTCAAGCTTCAAAAAATGTATTAATATTTGCACATATCTCTAATCAAGCATTATATGTATTGATCTACTACATACATGACATTTATTGTGTTTTCAGTTTGATCTTCTGTTTAAGTTTAAACTAAATAACATTTGTGCATACATGTAGGTTGGTTTAGTGCATACATGTACACCTAGGATTAGGGTGCATGAGGTTTATTTGAATCATTGTGGTTTAAATAATTGTACATAGTTTTGGTGCTGAAACAGACACATAAATATAAACCTCAATGAGTAGTTCACATTAATTTATAAAGATGCATTTAAGTTCGTTTCTTTATATCAAAACTTGTTCAAATTGAAATCTAGAGGGAATTGAGATTTTATATGTTCATATTGGTTAAGTTCATCAATTTAACAAATAAGTGCATGAGTCATTGTTAAAGATTTTAACACGATCGAAATGACAATGATAAATACTCTAACAGGAAAAAACTCGGACAAAGAGATCATGATTTAACTAAATAAAGGTTTTAAACAATTAGAAAACATTGGTGGCTTAGTTGCCCATATTGAACACTGTGTCAATCTTTTTCTTACAGTATACCAGTTAACAGTACAGATAGCTGTATAAAAGTCAAACCAGGGGGAGATAAACCCAGTAAAAAAAAGCTAAACAGACTTTTGGTGCTGTAACCTGGTTTCATGTTAGATAATTTGATGTCTAAGAACACTCAAAATGGTGAAAACCTTTCAAGCATATTTGCCAAACAAATGTCACCGCACTTATAGCTGTGTTCACTGTCGAGCTCACCTAGCCAATCATGATGAGTTGATATCTAAGGTAAGACCAACTTGAAGCTGGCTATTTCTGACAATTTCGTAACAAACTTTCTTTCAAAGACGAAACAGTTTTATTTGAATTTAAATCGATTAGTCATATGATATTTCATTTACATATAGTTTTTTATTTAATTTAGGTACTAATATAATGCAAGGCTTTTGATATTTGGTATAAAGTAAAGTCACAAAAATACTGAACTCAGAGGAAAATTTAATCGGAAAGTCCATAATCACATGGCAAAATCAAATGACAAAACACATTAAAAACGAATGGACAAGAACTGTCATATTCCTGACTTGCATGGTACAGGCATTTTCAAATGTAGAAAATTGTGGATTAAACCTGGTTTTAAAGCACCAAACCTCTCACTTTGATGACAGTCTCATCAAACTACGTATGAGGTTGTGTTAAAGCCTTCACACATGTATGTATTATAGATTTTTAAAGTCTTCAATAAAAAGGGAGTTGTATGTAGTCATATTCTAATAAAGGAGAGAAAAGCTAATGATAATATGTAATTATTATTAAAGATTGGAAAATGTGTTCATAAGACCACTAATATTAGAACTTGTTACTAGCTGTTTTATGGGAAATTAAGTGGCACAAAAATAAGTTTTTACAAATTTTGTATCTGTACCAAGGGAAGTCTTGTCACAAAATCTGAGGTGATTACGCTAATGGTCTTTTGAAATATATAATATTGGTAGTTATTATATTAAGACATTTATATTACTGAAATCGATAAAGATATTTCTGTCCTTTCTGAGCTAAAATTGTAACCATATTATGTGACCTTTCTCCATAGCTTGAAAGCAATATATTTATGTAGCTGCAATCATTATATCATTTTAAGGAATAAATCTACTTTGTTTGTTTGTCAGTCAGTTTATATCAGCTCCTTACCTTAAACATTCATTGATTTATTGACTCTTTAAAGTCTTTCTATTCTTGTAATTGAAATAAGGAATCGTGATCAATATTTCTTTATTCTTCTGTTATTCTGTAATAATACAATAATAATTCAAAATATTTTTGTTTAAAAAACGCTCTGTCACATGCACATGTGAAACAAGTGGTAAACATATATATAAAATACAGTCATAAGAAGAGTAATTAATCAGAAAATTCACGTCACATGATATGGTGAATTTATGATTTAACAGTTGAAAAGTGATATGTTTCATAATGATCATTGATGTTTGGGTTATTTTTTCTTTAAAAACAGACTTAATTATAAAAAATTTTAAAAAATCACCACAACAAACACAAAATTATATATCTTGGCTTTGAGACCACAAAAACTGAGCTTGTTATGGATCTCAAATGAGAAAAAAAATTGTTCAATGTCCTAAAAATTAAATCTTGGTATCTTTACTAATTTGTCAATAGGTTGTAGTCTTGTAATTGACTGCTCCATAGGCTTACATGCAAAACAGCTGATCTTTGAAAATAAAAAAATAAAAAATGCAACCTAGAATTTTTTTTTCATGTTCATATCATGTATGCACTTATGTGAAATTGTGTGATTTAATCGAAAAAAAAGTGGCTCATGCCACGAAGAATAAAAAGTTACGTAAACCTGAAGTCAAAACATTTTTTTTCTACTTTTTGTTTGCTGTGTTTACTAGGCCGCACCACTTCCAGTAAACATGCATATGATATCCTTCCACTTTCCTGGATTGATATCCCCAAAAGATGCAAGATTTTCTTAAATTCTATATATATGTTTCAATTCGGCATAAACCTATAATCAAACAGAAAAAAATCAGAAAAAATGCACTATTTTGTTTCCCTCCATGTTTTGACATGGACCAGAAACTGGAGTTGTAATACAAGACTGGTACCATTAACATAGATAAATTGTGATATGAGCATTGGTGAAATGAAACCATTAATATAATTAACGGTACCAATTTTCTTGCACCAGATGCGCATTTCGACAATACATGTCTCTTCAGTGATGCTCGTGGCCAAAATATTTGAAATCCAAAGCTTATATAAAAGATGAAGAGCTATAATTCAAAAGGTCCAACAGTTGATAGCTGTAAGCCAACTCCATAGTAAATGTATCTTTGAAGTGATTGCATTTAGTCAACTATATATATATGTGTCATATGATATGAAATTTAAGTTTAAGGACATATAATATTATCTTGATCAGGTCAGGAAAATGAAACTTACAGATATCTCACCAAGTATTTGAATAATTTTGTCCTTGTTAGGTTGTCTTATTTAGCTAGCTTCAAAATCAAGTTTAATCCACTATCTTCTACATAAGGAAATGCAAGAAACATTAGTAAGGAATATGACATTTGTTTTTCCAATCATTTGATGTGTTTGAGCTTTTGATCTTGAAATATGATAAAGGACTTTCTGTTTTGATTTTCCTTGAAGTTTTTTTGTTATTTACTTTTTTTAGGGGAAGTCCTTCTTGTTTCAATAGTTTGAGTTAGGAACAGTGTTATAAATGATTAAAATGATAATAAATATGTACTGGTGAATGGACACTTTTTATAGTCCTTTTCATAAAATTTTAATTTTTTGATAGTTTATTTTATATTTTTCAACATTTTAATAAAAAGAATTAAATTTAATTCTTTTTATTAAAATGAATTAAATTTAATTCTTTTTATTAAAATGAATTAAATTTAATTCTTTTTATTAAAATGTTGAAAAATATAAAATTATAAAGTATGTGAAAGGTCTCATTGCTAGCTGGTATATATGCTAGCATTCTTCATTAAATCATTATTTATATTTGTTATGGAATTTTTTGAATTGTACATGGGGTTACTAAACATATGAAACCATTCTTAATACTTGGAAATAGCAGGTCACTGTTTTGATGAAATACTTCCTGGTTCTTAACTTTATCTTTGTTTTAATTTCAGTCATTTCAAGGAAGTCAAGGAAGAGCTTACCTGTTTAATTCTGTGTAAGTATAGATATTAGTTTACCTGTTTAATGCTAGTCAGTAAAGACAATACATGTAGTTGACCTGTGTAATTCTGTGTAAGTATAGACAATAGTTAATCTGTTTAATTCTGTGTAAGTATAGACAATAGTTGACCTGTTTAATTCTGTGTAAGTATAGACAAAAGTTGACCTGTTTAATTCTGTGTAAGTATAGACAATAGTTAATCTCTGTAATTCTGTGTAAGCATAGACAATAGTTGACCTGTTTAATTCTGTGTAAGTATAGACAAAAGTTGACCTGTTTAATTCTGTGTAAGTATAGACAATAGTTGACCTGTTTAATTCTGTGTAAGTACATGAAGTATAGACAAATAGTTTACCTGTTTAATTCTGTGTAAGTATATACAAAAGTTGACCTGTTTAATTCTGTGTAAGTATAGACAATAGTTCACATGTTTAATTCTGTTTAAGTATGGACAATACATGTAGTTCTCATGATGTTTAATTCTGTGTAGTTGACCTGTTTAATTCTGTGTAAGTATAGACAATAGTTCACATGTTTAATTCTGTTTAAGTATGGACAATAGTTCTCATGATATTTATTTCTATGTAGTTGACCTGTTTAATTCTGTGTAAGTATAGACAATAGCTAATCTGTTTAATTCTGTGTAAGTATAGACAATAGTTAATCTGTTTAATTCTGTGTAAGTATAGACAATAGTTGACCTGTTTAATTCTGTGTAAGTACATGAAGTATAAACAAATAGTTTACCTGTTTAATTCTGTGTAAGTATAGACAAAAGTTGACCTGTTTAATTCTGTGTAAGTATAGACAATAGTTCATATGTTTAATTCTGTTTAAGTATGGACAATAGTTCTCATGATGTTTAATTCTGTGTAGTTGACCTGTTTAATTCTGTTTAAGTATAGACAATAGTTCACATGTTTAATTCTGTTTAAGTATGGATAATAGTTCTAATGTTTAATTCTGTTTAAGTATGGACAATAGTTCTCATGTTTAATTCTGTTTAAGTATGGACAATAGTTCTCATGTTTAATTCTGTTCAAGTATGAACAATAGTTCTCATGTTTAATTCTGTTTAAGTATGGACAATAGTTCTCATGTTTAATTCTGTTTAAGTATAGACAATAGTTCTCATGTTTAATTCTGTTTAAGTATGGACAATATAGTTCTCATGATGTTTAATTCTGTGTAAGTTTAGACAATAGTTCTCATGTTCAATTCTGTTTAAGTATGGACAATAGTTCTCATGTTTAATTCTGTTTAAGTATGGACAATAGTTCTCATGTTTAATTCTGTTTAAGTATGGACAATAGTTCTCATGTTTAATTCTGTTTAAGTATGGACAATATAGTTCTCATGATGTTTAATTCTGTGTAAGTTTAGACAATAGTTCTCATGTTCAATTCTGTTTAAGTATGGACAATAGTTCTCATGTTTAATTCTGTTTAAGTATGGACAATAGTTCTCATGTTTAATTCTGTTTAAGTATGGACAATAGTTCTAATGTTCAATTCTGTTTAAGGATGGACAATAGTTCTCATGTTTAATTCTGTTTAAGTATGGACAATAGTTCTCATGTTTAATTCTGTTTAAGTATGGACAATAGTTCTCATGTTCAATTCTGTTAGAGTATGGACAATAGTTCTACTGTTCAATTCTGTTTAAGTATGGACAATAGTTCTCATGTTTAATTCTGTTTAAGTATGGACAATAGTTCTAATGTTCAATTCTGTTTAAGTATGGACAATAGTTCTCATGTTTAATTCTGTTTAAGTATGGACAATAGTTCTCATGTTTAATTCTGTTTAAGTATGGACAATAGTTCTCATGATGTTTAATTCTATGTAATTTCAGACAATAGTGCATTGTAGAAAGACATAGAAAGAAATAAGATTTAAAATTCTCAGGATCACCTTCGAGGCAATATTTCTCCTTTTTTTTTATTAGTTGAATTTAATTTTCTTGAATATTTGAATTGTATTTACAGATCTTTATGAAATTAGTTAGAGAAAACCTTGAAATTTATTGGATTATTGAAGGACATTATTTGGGAAAATAGAACGCAATAAAAGTTGTTGAACCTCTATTTAACATAATTAAGACAAATTAGTAATTTCTTAGGTTTCTCATAGAAACAAACAAGATTTTTTAGTTGTTTTTGTTTCCAAGGAAATATAAAAGTTGTTGACTTCATTGGTTTTGTATTGCTGTCTTTACTGTTAATGGCAAATATTTCATACATATAAAGGATATGATGAATATTTAACTTAATATTTTATCTTTGAAACATTTATTTTTATTTTCACACTCCTGAACCTTTGGGCATATACTGTTTCCTATGTCTGTCCTTCTCCAGGAAATTATGCAGTTCTCCAGACAGGTTTTGCTACAATCAATGGTTAATTATAAGAATTGAGGCAGGGGCATTGATGTCCTATACAGATACATTTATTTTGTAATAACTTGGGATGTACACATTCATTCCATTCAAAATCAAAATCTGTGTTTCATAGAATCCAACATGCATCAACCTGTTAAGTCAAGGTCGTTGACTCACAATGATGAGTAATAAAATTTAATGTTTCTCAGACAAGGATAAATGTCCTTTATGGCATTACAGCATTGATTTGTTTTTAAGTGTTGCATATTCTCCTATATACTGACAGTCAAAACATGTCAATTATGGTTTAGTTATACCTTAAGGAAATCAACACTCAGAGTCAATTTTATGGTCAACAAAATGATTTATTATTTATACCATACTAAGGTCAGATTTGCAATGAGTATATGTAGTTAAATTAGAATGCATTTAATTGAATATTTTAATAACTTAGAAATCCAAGTTGATAGCTGCATCTTAACTTTTTCAATGTTTTACCATATTTATTGATTGAAGGAACACTACTGTTTGTCTATATGAGTTTTAAACTAGTACATACTTGTGTTTAGGTGCCAGCTAAAGTTAATTTGCTTCTGGGTGCAGGATTTTCTCACTGTGTTGAAGACCCAATGGTGGCTGTGGTTGTAGTCTGGTTGTTGTCTCTTTGACATCTTCCTGGCATTTCCATTCTCAAATCAATCTTATATGTTCCTATGAATTGCCCTTTTTAGTGGTATTTTGAATTGTTGTATGGATGTTTCTTTCTTTAGACAGTTTGAATTATTTCAAGTCTTATAAAATTCTTCCACAATGTTTTGTGGTTTTAATATTTTAAGATTGGTCATGGTTTTAGATATTGAGTGTCAGAAATGTGTAGAGGGAACCCTAAAACACCTTTTTTTCTAATTTTAATTCACAGTATTTGTCAACTACTGTAAAATTCCAAAGATGTAAGATGCCCAATTGGCCAGGTTTGGTCAATCAAAAGAAATAAAAATCAAATAATTTGATAAAAGAACTGGCCAGTAAAGAACTTATTGTCAAAGCTTGTCAGCTTGTTCATAGAAATAAAGCGCTAAAATTAGTAATAGCTAAAAAATTATAATTCATTTCAAGAAAGCTTAAAAAAAGTGACAGAAAGATTAGAATTGATTATGAATTAAGTATGATTTATCATTATAAGGAACCTGTACTGCATGTCCAACATGTCCAAGAAATAATATCTGTTATCACTTAAATGAATCATTGTCATATTCTAATTGGACAGTTTAACACTTGTCTTTGTTAAATGATATTGATTTTGATTTAGAAGAGACGTAACAGCATCTGCTATCTTCAGATCATTTGACCTTTTCTTGAAATGTTCATCAGATATTGAATATTTCCTTAATTATAAGCGGCTATTGACATCCCTTTGTGAATTGACTTTATTACATACAAATTGAAGGGTTGTTAAACAGGTGATAGACGTTGACACAAATTGGTGACCTATTTCTTTTGTCAAGCTAGATTGATTTGTTTCATTTTAACCTGTTATTAATTGTAGTGTAATTAGTATGTAGGTTTGTCGGACTTTCCTAATGTATTAAGTGAAAGTAGGTTACATATGATTGATCACCCCTATAATAGATCAGACTGTATTGATCAAAGTGGTTAGAGAAGCTTATATGGTTGAATACCTGCAAGAACATATATATATATGAGAAGTTTAGACACAAATTAAAAAAAAAAATCCTTTGTCTTAATTGACGAAATCTGGGAATTCTGTGTACATGAATAATTCATACAGGACCAGTATATTTGAACATATGTTGAAGAAACCGTTCTTTTTAAATGTACATTCTTCTATAACTTATTGAAGGGAGAAATCGAATTCGCCAAGCGCGTTCACACTGTGTTCTTTTTTAAGTATCTACTGTTAGTCATGAGTCAGTTAATAGCATAATGGTCCACAGGGTGAAATTCAAAATACTAACAGATTAAAAATTTAATTCTCATATAATAATAAATATATAAGCAATAAACTTTTAGAAACTACACTAGCTTGTATTTCTTTCCTTTTTGTAACCAAAAATAATATTTTTTTTCCAAGCAATTGGATTGCCGTGATTGGCTAATATATCCTTTAAGAACAAAAAATTGGGTGTTATAAATGCTTATTATTTATGGAAAGTTGTTTTGGGCTGCTGCTCTTCTCACTTTACCAGGCAGTGGCTGATATTCATAGTAATATGATATGATATGTCACTGTCATGCAGAATAATAATTTGGTTAAAATGTCATAACAAAGCTTCAAAAAGACTGTATTGTGGTTGGTTCCCTTCTTAATATTAATTATAAAAGATCATACCACAACAAAATACATGTCTGTCAAAAAATTAGGTAATAACAATACATGGATGGAGAGTCTCATTGGCACTCACATGACTTCTTATATCTATATACATGTAAATTAAGGACTGAATATAGGTCTGAGCTGGTACTAAATAATAATAAACACTACATGTAGATTAAGGACTGGATATAGGTCAGTTGGTACATAATAATATTATTGTTGTCCAATATCTTTGTTATTGTTTGTAGTGAGATTTGTACTATCTAATGAGCTGTCAGATCAAAGTCCAAAGTTAGAAATATTGTCACAGTTGTTATTTTCATTATTTTAAGTAGCTATGACAGACAAGAAGTCCATGTTTATATACCTATTTACAGGATAGTATTAGAATTTAGATTTAACAAAGATCACCATACTTTCAGGTTTTCCCTGTTAAGATTATTATACCCTTGAATAGAGTATTACAATTTATATATATCTGCTGATGCTGAATGGTAGAGACTAGAAATATTATACCGGTATGTTATAATGTTATAAATAGTGTTATAACTTTTCTTTTTTAGTGTAAATGTAGGCTGTGGTCCTGCTGAAGAAAGAGTATTACTAACAGGCTTACATGCTGTAGCAGATATATTCTGTGAATGCTGTAAAACTACACTCGGCTGGAAATATGTAAGTCTACAATCATTATAAAGAGAGGACACAGATATAGGCCTTGACTAATTGTTATTGTTTCCCCTTGAAATACCTCTAAATGATTCACAATGTCTATACAAGTCTTCTTAAGTGATAGTCCCTGAGATGATGTTCCTGAACCTGGTATTGCAAACCCTGTTGTATCATATGTTAGTTTCTAAGATAATGTCCCTGAACCCCTGATGGTATCACACACCCTGTAGTATCATATGTTAGTCCCAAAGATAATGTCCCTGAACCTGGTATTGCAAAACCTGTAGCATCATATGTATCCCCAAGATAATGCAAAGTCCCTGAACCCTGATGGTATCACAAACTCTGTAGTAAGATATGTTTGTCCCCAAGATAATGCAAAGTCCCTGAATCCCAATGGTATCACAACCACTATAGCATCATATGTTAGTCCCCAAGATAATGCAGAGTCCCGGAACCCTGATGGTATCACAAACCCTGTAGCATCATATGTTAGTCCCAAAGATAATACAAAGTCCCTGAACCCTGATGGTATCACAAACCCTTTACAATCAAATGTTAGTCCCCAAGATAATGCAAAGTCACTGAAGCCTGATGGTATCACAAACCTTTTACAATCATATGTTAGTCCCCAAGATAATGCAAAGTCCCTGAAGCCTGATGATATCACAAACCCTGTATTATTCATATGTCTTAATACAGTTTCATAAGCCCTGTAGTGTAATATCCTGGACCTTTATTATGTAAATAGTAAAGTTTCTGAAGATGTTTTTCCAGAAGAAATGACTACAATAGACTACCGTTATGTTAAGGCCTGATCTGTGTCTGATTATTATTGTTATTAAACTTATCTGTTTCAAATGAATTGTTTGTTTATTATTAAGTACATGTATTTGTTTGATTTAAGTATTTAAGATGACTATTTTGTTAAGAGGTCAAGGTAGAAAGATGTCTGTTTACCTGGTTAAAAGTCTACCTGTAGTGTCAAAACAAATATTTACATAAACTTTGCATGTCAGTTTTACATATGTTGAAATCTGTTCCTAAAAATAAACCACTTAATCATCAGTTGTATTTTGAAATTTTGTAGAAACACGATGTGAAAGTTTTCACAGAATATCCTTAACTAAGAGGGTTATAGTCTGAATAAACACTTTCACTGTCTTAACTTCTTAAAGTCTAGGCAGAATTTAAGAATACTTCAGACTAATGAAAATACTCTAGGCTATTTATCGGACAAGTTAAGAAACAGAAAACAGATTTTTCTGTCAATGATAGAAAGGAAAAGTTTAACATGTTTAAGGGGGAAAAGAGTAACCCAGCAAAGTTTTATGGATTAAAGGTAACACAACCTCTCTTATCAGTACATCTGTTATAAGTGTTGAAGAAGTGGTTTTGTCTTGTGTTTATTAAATTTTAAGATTGAAAGATACCCTCTGTCTTAAACTGTTGCAATCTTTATATTCTGTAGAATTATTTTATGACCTGAACTTTCATTTCAGTACTAATAAATTTTTTCGTCAGGTTGTATATATATCCTTGTTTCATATATCATATATTATATTGGCAGAAAAATGGATTAATTATTAGTACATATCTTCAAAAGGAATATATCATGACATACTATTATTTGTAAAGGTCTTCATAAGGCACAAAGATAATTATTCTTTACCCCTGGTAATTAGATCAGTGACATCTTATTTGACTAAGACAATACCTGCTGTTTATCTCTAGTTTCATTGCAATCTTATTATAAATAGATATAAGAAGATGTGATATGAGTGCCAATGAGACAACTCTCCATCCAAGTCACAAGCTTTAAAAATAAACCTTTTTAGGTCAAAGTACAGTCTTCAACACAGAGGCTTGGCTCACACCGCACAGCAAGCTATAATGGGCCCCAAAAATTACTAGTGTAAAACCATTCAAACTGAAAAACCAAGGGTCTAATCTATGAGATACTAGAAACACTTAAGAACCACATCCATTTATATTGCTTTTCTATAAAGATTGTTTGGCATTTTAATAATATATATATCTTCTTATATATATTTTATTCCTGTACCAAAATTCCAAAATAATTAATCATTATGCATGCTAACCTAAAAAATTGGTCTTAATTAAACTTCTTATATCTTTTCTTATTTGTAGGAACATGCCTTTGAATCTAGTCAGAAATACAAGGAAGGGAAATTCATAATAGAACTTGCACACATGATCAAAGATAATGGATGGGACTGACCACAGATAAATCTTATTTGACCAGATCATGTCATTGTTTTCAGAACCTTGTCAATTGCGATAAATGGACGCTAAATGATTCATTACTTTTGAATCTAGTGTTCATGGATAGAATCGTGCTAAGTTCAAACTAGACACTGTATGAAAGAAATGTTCATTTTTCTCCTTTGTATCCGGTGCACAATCACTATCATTAAAACTGGATACATGTGATCATTTGGAATGATTTAATTGGTTAATTATTTCAATATATGTTGTAGAGTTTGATTCAACAT
The DNA here is from genome assembly GCF_963676685.1 of Mytilus edulis. Taxonomy (NCBI): domain Eukaryota; kingdom Metazoa; phylum Mollusca; class Bivalvia; order Mytilida; family Mytilidae; genus Mytilus; species Mytilus edulis. Next base: position 39,473,715 of record NC_092349.1, on the reverse strand, counting down.
GCTTTATTATTCAAAAAGTGTTGAGTATATATTTTTGTATGTATGATAATCTTTGACCTACCTTTACAAATGTCAAGGTAGTCTGAAATTGTTGTAAAGAAAAGAGTTACAGTCTAAGGTAGACAACTCAATTTTGTAAACAGATAAATTATTTGAAATTTATTTTTCAAGTTGAAAGTTTTTATGAAGTGTGGATGTTTAGATCAGGAAACTCTGATAACAATTTTCAACATCTCAGTCAGAGAATTAAAAAAAAAAAGACATTATACTAAAAAAATAAAAGGAGATTATGAAAAAAGATGAGAATAATTTCAAGATTGTATTTAAAAATAAGCATTAATTGGATCTCACCCTCCTTTACTTTATCTCAGGAAATGTTTAACTTCACTGCTTGTGTTTGTGAGGGATGATAACATAATAACGAATGTACATGTCATTTAGTTTCCATCTTTTTATTAAGAAGGACTTTTTGTATTTATTGTCATATGACAGATTTAATAAGTAAGAATCAATTACAGTACTTACATAATTTTGTTTTCCATGTCTCCTTTCATTCTCTATTTAACACTACTGATCTACTGAAAGCTTGAAATTAAAGGCTGTTCTATTTTAAAACTTGATGGAGAAGTTCTGTAGAAAACAATAAAATTGTATGTGTTCTGACTTTTCAGCTGCTTAAATTTTTGTTTAATTTTTCAATAAAAAGTCTATACACACTAATTTTGGTACTACCGTAATTAAAAACATTAAGTAGTTCTTACAATATTTTTTCAAGTCTCTTTATTTTTCACATTTAGTTAAACATGTTTAAAGAATATTTACTAAATGAAGAAATCCTTTTGATTGCTGTTATAAGTATAATGAGGTGGACAGTTATACACAAATATAGTACTGGTGGTAACAAGCCCTCATGTATAACATGTTACACTTTATCTGCATATGAATACATTGTCGATACCAATACTGGCTTTAATACAATGGTTTATATCACACTATTTACAGTAGCTAAACATTGTCAGAATTGTAAACTCTTGATATTGAAGTAAGATGTACATTTGGTTCCTATTACTGATATGCTCTTAACCTATGTATTTCATTGTTTTTTTAGCCTGAATATTTAAGTAAAGTTTTGTTTGATAGAACAAATTATGTAAAATGAAGAAGAATAATTGTAAATTTCTAAAAAAAAAAAAAATAAACAAGACAGATAAGCCCCATTTGTTTGGTAACAAAATGAGAAAAAAATTATGTATGTAAATTATTACATGGCATTTTACATATATAGCATTCAGTTATTTTAAAAGACTTTCAATGTTTGATTGCAACATAAAAAGTTTTTCAGTCATTTATATTTATTTTCAAATACTAAAAAATCAAAAAGTAGTTTTATTCTTCGTATGGTATCATTTATTTATGTCATAGCTACCTTGAATATCCTTTTCTTTTCATAGAATGTAATAAGAACCACATGTATATTTTATTTAAGCCTTTTTATGAAAAAAATATTTATTTGTTAAATTATTTATTTTATGTAAAACTTTTGTATGTAAACAACCAACTTTTTGTATACTTGTATTTATTTGATGCAGTAGTAAATGGAGAGTACTAAAGGTGACCATTACATTGCCAATTACTAAACAGATAAAGCATCAGTAACACTTCTATAATACAGGTCAATTGTCAAACATTTATTATAAAATTTGACAATATTGTTAAGATACTAGACATTTAATGACAAAATGACATTGTTTCTCTTTTCATCTGTGGATATTTTCTTATAGTTATCTTCAATAATATTATTTGCATGTTATTATTCAAATTCTTTTAAGGTTATTTTGTAGACAAAACAAATTCTTTCTCACAAAATCATCTGAAATGTATCTCAGTTAGATTGTCTTTATACTTCAGGTTCTGCAAAATTGTCATATTTTGTAAGTGTTAGTCCCAAAAAAATAAATAAAAATAAAACAAACGTATTCAGTACATATCAACCCTACAATTCTTTTACAAAAAGGGAAGACAACTCCAGTGGTTAAAAGAGGAAATACTTTTAAAAAAATTACTTTGAAACAATTTATTAAACATACTTATGGCTATAATAGTAAACATATATATAACAACACCACTATCTTTAGGTCAGAAAATAATCAAAGCTTTCATATTTTTGTCTTCTAAGAAAATGAATTGAATTTTTTATGATGATGTCATTTTGTAAGTCTGTAAAACAAGTATTGTATGGCGATTGGCAATACCACAGAACACATATGAAATGAAGATATATTTTTTTAATTGTTGTGATATGACAAAACTTTTATAAAGTGACATTGTAAAAGTTATCAGTAAAGTCTTTCAATTTTTGAAGTCAAAGTTGGCTTACCTTATTGTTTTATATAACCACACGAATCTCAGTACATTAACCATCACACATGTCATGTATTTCTCTTCATATTTTGTTTGAGTTTTCATATTTTGCAGGATACATGAACTGATAAGAAATCCTGGCTCTGACTGTCATTATTTGTCATTTGAGTTAGTAATTCTGTTATTTTACTTGTGAAATTCAAGTCATCATCGGATAATGATCACGGTTTGATTGACTGTGTCATAAACCAAAGAGATACAGGACTATGGGAGCTAGATGGAAGTCAGGTGTACTCCAAGAATTGAAATAGTCCTGCTAAACTGTAGATCTAAAGTGATTTATAAGATGATGCATCACTGCATAAGTGAAAAAACTAATTTTTCATTGCACATACATATATTGTACAAATGTCATATGAGTATCATCATGTGATCTTCTAAGTGCTGTAATACTTTGTCTTTTCTGTCTTTCATTAACATTATGTCTCATGTTGTGTGCTTTTTTTTGTAGTGCTAAGTATACTGCTCCATAATGTTATTATTCAATTGAATGTTTTTTTTCACTTATCTAAGATACCTGATTCATGATTTGGTAACTCAGATGTGCTTTTTTTTTATCTACATAAAGACTCAACAGTGGTGCTTGAATCAAAACAGTCTGAAATATTGAAAAGCATTGAAGTCGTGAAAATGATACTTTTTATAAAAAATAACAAGAAAGTGAGGTGTCATCATCTCTTAACTTTTTTTTATCAATCTACTTTAGTACAAGTGGATTCAAGAACCATGATTTTAATTTGAGCATAAGGCCCCAAAAATTTGTTTGTTATTTCTACTATGTTTTTCTGTTGGCTTGTGTTCAAGACAAGATTTATAGAGTGTTGTAAATTTTCATGTTAATGAGCAGAATGACTTAAGGCTAAGAATATCAGAAGATTATGTTTTTGATTTATCAGAAAAGTTTCATTTTGTTGTTGATCAGCAGATATATTAATGTTGTCATACACTAAAAATACGTAATAATTTATCATTTGATTTTGAGTGCTTTCCATGGTCTTAATTTAAGTGCTTGTTTTTAGCTCGCCTGGCCCAAAGGGCCAAGTGAGCTTTTCCCATCACTTTGCGTCAGGCGTCCGGCGTCGTCGTCCATCGTCGTTGTCCGTCGTCGTTAATAGCTTTTTACAAAAATCTTCTCCTCTGAAACTACTGGGCCAAATTAAACCAAACTTGGCCACAATCATCATTATGGTATCTAGTTTAAAAAATGTGTGGCGTGACCCGGCCAACCAACCAAGATGGCCGCCATGGCTAAAAATAGAACATAGGGGTAAAATGTAGTTTTTGGCTTATAACTCTGAAACCAAAGGATTTAGAGCAAATCTGACATGGGGTAAAATTGGTTATCAGGTGAAGATCTATCTGCCCTGACATTTTCAGATGAATCTGACAACCCGTTGTTGGGTTGCTGCCCTGGAATTGGCAATTTTAAGGAAATTATATCGTTTTTGGGTTATTATCTTGAATATTATTATAGAAAGAGATAAACTGTAAACAGCAATAATGTTCAGCAAAGTAAGATCTACAAATAAGTCAATATGACCAAAATTATCAGTTGACCCCTTAAGGAGTTATTTCCCTTTATAGCCAATTTTGACCAATTTTTCGTAAATTTTTGTAATCTTTTACAAAAATCTTCTCCTCTGAAACTACTGGGCCAAATTTAACCAAACTTGGCCACAATCATTATTGGAGTATCTAGTTTAAAAAATGTGTGGCGTGACCTGGCCAACCAACCAAGATGGCCACCATGGCTAAAAATGGAACATAGGGGTGAAATGTAGATTTTGGCTTATACTCTGAAACCGAAGCATTTGGAGCAAATTTGACATGGGGGTTAAATTGTTTATCAGGTCAAGATCTATCTGCCCTGAAATTTTCAGACAAATCAGACAACCAGTTGTTGGGTTGCTGTTGGAATTAGTAATTTTAAGGAAATTTTGCAGATTTTGGTTATTATCTTGAATATTATTATAGATAGAGATAAACTGTAAACAGCAATAATTTTCAGCAAAATAAGATCTACAAATAAGTCAACATGACCAAAATTTTCAATTGACCCCTTAAGGAGTTATTGCCCTTTATAGTCAATTGTTAACAATTTTCATACATTTTTGTTAATTTTTGTAAATTTTGGGGAAATGTTTTCCACTGTAATTACTGGGCCAAGTTCATTATAGATAGAGATAATTGTAGCAACAAGAATTTTCAGTAAAGAAAGATCTACAAACACATTACCATCACCAAAACACCATTTTGTCATGAATTTATCTGTGTCCGTTGTTAATATGCACATAGACCAAGGTGAGCGACACAGGCTCTTGAGAGCCTCTAGTTTTTTATATTTATAAGTATCAGATATAAATGTAATGGAGCAGTATACACGATATGATTGTTGTGTATTTAATATATATATAGTGTAAATGTGATCAGTTTTAGATATGATATACATACCATCAATGTTTGATGTGTACATATTTATTCATATATTATATATAGTGTTTTTTTCTGAATTGTTTGAAGTTTTAGTTCTTAGACTGATACACTCTTAAATGTTACATTGATTTTATTTATTATTTTGTTAATGTTTGTTGTTAATATGGAAAATTGTTTTATCTGAAAAATAAGGAAAAAATTGCCATTTGCCAAATATTGCTTACTTAAATGTTATGTTTAAACTTTAAAATTCAGACAACTGTGAACAATATAATAAACAATCTTGGGACATCATTTGAGGGAGTTAATCTTCACTCTGAAAATTTACTTCACAGTCATAATATTTTGTAACTGTCAAAATTTTACTATTTGGAAAAAGCAAAATATTAACCTATTGAAAATAAATTGAATCCAGAAGTTAGTTTTATTTTGGATGTTACATGTTTTATGATCTTCTTATGCCCTTTGATGTTGTAGAATCTGGAATGTGGGAAGTTGCTTTGATCAAATTTACATGTATTGTTTATAAAAAAAAGATAACATCAATATTATGTTGTTCACAAGTACCAGACTTATTGTTTTGAATTTTTGTTTTTATTTTGACGGTTTCTTCACTCGGAGACATACACAAGTGTGTATATGTATCTGGTTCACTTTAAAAAAAAACAGTCAACTTTTCTGATTGTCCTTTTTTAAAATTAGAAACTCCACAACTTGACTAATGTTCCATTGAATAATAAAAATTAATAATTTTGGAATTAATTTTTTTTAGTGAATTTATGAAGACTACACATATATAAATGTCTTGCAGTTGGAAAAAAGTTTAAGCTTTCCGATATTTTATTTGAAGAGAACAACCAGTAAAGCTACACAAATATCAGAAATTAAAAACTGTTAAAGTAAATTACTCAAAACTTGTTTACCAACATTTTTCCTTCAAGATTGATTAGTTTATTGTGTGAAATTCATTTGTACATACCTAACCTGAAGAAGAGAGTTCCTCATCAAGATTGTACATCAGTTTTATGTGATTGTGACATTGGTAAGAATGATACTAGGCTGAACGGCTTTGCAATAAATATCTAAATATTGTAGTTCTTGTTTGATTTTAGTCTAACTAACATAAAGGTCAGCTGAGTAATGACAGTTGTAACTTGTTTACTTTTTGGAGCTGTCAAACAAATATTTACAACATACAAGTTTGAACAATACATGGATATATCTCAAATATGTCAAGCTCTCATTTATTCTAAGTCTTTCAAAGGTATGTATAGATAAAGGCAACAGTAGTATACCGCAGCCTGCTGATGCTGCATATAGCAAACAACAATCAATCAATTTAGAGGTATGAATTAGTTGAAGATGGTTTGTAAATAAGGCAATAATCAAATCTGTTTTAGTAACTATTACATTGACCTAATATAAAGTGTCTCCTCATCACGTGAATTAATAACCATTAGTGAAGATCTCAGGTGTCATAGACTTACATTGTTACAGTGTTATACTGTTTGGTTTTTTGTCTCACTTAAGTGTTTCTGTTGTTTCGTTGTTTCCTCTTAAAGTTGATGTGTTTCCCTTGTTTTTAGTTAATAATCCGGATTTGTTTTCCCTCGATTTATGACTTTCAAACAACAATATACTTCTGTTGCCACTACTTACAATTTCTTTGCCTAACAGACATCAGTTAATTTTCAAAGGGTATGAACCTACCTGCCTGAATTGTTTGGGTTAAAAACATAGTAAATAAAATTCTAACCTATTTCTTCATATATCACCTGACAGACATAATTAACTAACTCACAGGGTGAGATTTTGGTACGCAATTATGACATGGATACATTGAACCTGATTATTGCAAGCCATATCATAAACAAAACACCTATTCCTTAATAAAGGAGTTGTTACAAAGTAAAACATATTTGTGCATTGTATCTGAAATATGTTTACATTCCTTTCAACTGATTACAAGTTAGTTTTTATACGACCGCAAAAAATTTTGCAGTCGTATATTGGTATCACGTCGTTGTTGTCAGCATAATCCGAAGACGGATGGTTTCTGTATAATAACTTTAGTATAAGTTAACAGAAATCAATAAAATTTTAACACAATGTTTGTAACAAAAAAAGGAAGCTTGGGATTGATTTTGGGGGTTATGGTCCCTTAGGTTTAGGAATTAGGACCCAAAGGACCCAAGGATAGCATTTATCTAGTGTCAGAACAATAAGTTTATAAGTATTTCAATTGTTCTGAAATTGTACCACAATACCACAAGTAGAATGTTGAGATATATTTTAAGAGTTATGGGGCAAACAGTCTAGGAATAAAGGGCCAAAAAGGGATAAAAAAACAAGCACTTTTGTAGTTTCAAGTCAATAAATTGGAGTTATCTTTCTTTGTCCAGAATGGTTGTTGAATCACCTAAAACCAATGCTTTATTTAATCTTCTTTGAAAATTGGAGTTATCTTTCTTTGTCCAGAATAGAAGTTGAATCACCTTAAATCAATGCTATATACAATATACATGTACAATGCAATATTTACTTTACTACCAACTGATAAATTAAAGCAATCTTTACCATTCAGTGATTACAAGCACTTTGATTACCATTCTAGGGTTATGCCCCTTTACAAGTGGAAAAATTAAAGAATTTTTTAGTTTCTGTTCTCTTAACTTAGGTTTGTCTCGACTAGATTTAATGAAATGTGTATATAATGCTTATAACCTCCAAACTCAGTTTGAGTTCAATTTTTGGCAGCTTCAATTTTACAGTTCTGAGTTATGTCCCTTTATAACATTATATACTAGCGGGGTCATCATCTGTGTCCTTTTGGACACATTCCCAATTTATTTTTTTAGAAGTTACTATTAACTATTATTAATTTTAACCATGACTGTATGACATTTTATATTTGAATATTTTATGATGTATTTAAATGATTAGTTATTGTTGCAAACTCCATTAGAAATTTGAATTGAGATCATGTCTGGAATAAGGGAAAGGGGGAAGTGAAAAAAAAAATTGGGGTGGGTGTCAATTTTTTTTTCTCATTTCAGATTTCAGAATTTAAAAAGAAAATTTCTTCAAATATGTTTTCTTTGAGAGGATTAGTATTCAACAGCATAGTTAATTGCTCAAAAGCAAAAAAAAAAATAAGTTCATCAGACCACATTCATTCTGTGTCAGAAACCTATGCTGTGTCAACTATTTAATCACAATCCGAACTCAGAGCTATATCCAGCTTGAATATTGTGTCCATACTTGCCCCAGCCGTTCAGGGTTCGACATCTGCGGTCGTACAAAGCTGTGCCCTGCGGAGCATCTGGTTCTTATTAATAACAGATATAATCTTGTGCAACATATTTTTATTTTGTTTACCTTAGGCATTAAAAGTTCCCCTTGACAACCCATCCTTCTGTATGTCCGTTCTCTCGTCTGTCAGTCTGCCATTTCATCTGAATTAGAATATGGACAGTGAGCAGTGAGACATTGCTGTTCTAGAGTTATGCCCGTTAAAATTTTAAGTTTTTTAGTTTCCAGTGTGTACTTTCCATACATGAACTTAAGTTAGTGTAATCCTAATTCTACGAAACTCGTACACTATGCTTAGGAACCACAGCATGCAGACAGAGTTCAGATTGAATTTGCAATTAATTTACGGCTAAAGAGTTTTGCTGAACTAAGTTAATGGAAAATAGCAAAGCTTAAGCGGGGGCTTTCATGTCCTCAGACATAATCTTTTATTTTTAGATAATTTTTTTAATATATATATTTCTCAATGTAGGACCACTTTCTGCATTCACAAATTTTACTTGGCACAGTTGTACTGCCTAGCAAGTTATCTTCCACATTCTTGAGAATGAATAATAAACTTGACTTAAAAGACTCACAAAGTAGAAAGAAAACTATTAGAAAAAATACGCGGAGACTTGGAAGTAAAATTTCTCAGAATGAAACATTTATTAAGTATTTATTTCACTGTATAAATAACTGTAAGATGTAAAAAGATGCTGTTAAAATTAATGTTATCTAGTCACTGATACGTGCTACACTGTTTATATAAAAGCAGCACATAATCAGTAACAAGAAAAAATTTTAACTTATACATTTTTAGGCAGTAGTAATTTCAGAAGTTAAAATGTTAAATTTCTGAAGAAAAGAAACTACATGAGAAAAAAGAGAAATATGCACTTCCATTAGATTAGTACAAAAAATAACATACTCTCACTTTTATCCATCTCATTTTCCATCTCCCCCTTTTAAGCTCACCCGGCCCGAAGGGCCAAGTGATCTTTTCTCATCACTTTGCGTCCGGCGTCGTCTGTTAACTTTTACAAAAATCTTCTGAGTTATGTCCCTTTATAACATTATATACTAGCGGGGTCATCATCTGTGTCCTTTTGGACACATTCCTAATTTATTTTTTTAGAAGTTACTATTAACTATTATTAATTTTAACCATGACTGTATGACATTTTATATTTGAATATTTTATGATGTATTTAAATGATTAGTTATTGTTGCAAACTCCATTAGAAATTTGAATTGAGATCATGTCTGGAATAAGGGAAAGGGGGAAGTGAAAAAAAAAATTGGGGTGGGTGTCAATTTTTTTTTCTCATTTCAGATTTCAGAATTTAAAAAGAAAATTTCTTCAAATATGTTTTCTTTGAGAGGATTAGTATTCAACAGCATAGTTAATTGCTCAAAAGCAAAAAAAAAAATAAGTTCATCAGACCACATTCATTCTGTCTCAGAAACCTATGCTGTGTCAACTATTTAATCACAATCCGAACTCAGAGCTATATCCAGCTTGAATATTGTGTCCATACTTGCCCCAGCCGTTCAGGGTTCGACATCTGCGGTCGTACAAAGCTGTGCCCTGCGGAGCATCTGGTTCTTATTAATAACAGATATAATCTTGTGCAACATATTTTTATTTTGTTTACCTTAGGCATTAAAAGTTCCCCTAAAACAACTAGGCCAAATTTTACCAAACTTAGCCACAATCATCATTGGAGTATCTAGTTTAAAAAATGTGTCCGGTGACCCGGCCAACCAACCAAGATGGCCGCAGTGGCTAAAAATAGAACATAGGGGTAAAATGTAGATTTTGGCTTATAACTCTGAAACCATAGCATTTAAAGCAAATCTGACATGGGGGTAAAATTGTTCATCAGGTCAAGATCTATTTTCCGTGAAATTTTCAGATGAATCGGACAACCCGTTGTTGGGTTGCTGCCCATAAATTGGTAATTTTAGAAATTTTGCTGTTTTTTGGTTATTATCTTGAATACTATTATAGATAGAGATGAACTGTAAACAGCAATAATATTCAGCAAAGTAAGATCTACAAATAAGTCAATATGATCAAAATGGTCAGTTGACCTCTTAAGGAGTTATTACCCTTTATAGTCATTTTTTACCAATTTTTCGTAAATTTTGTAGTCTTTTACAAAAATGTTCTTCTCTGAAACTACTTTGCCAAATTTCACAAAACTTAGCCACAATCATCATTGGAGTATCTAGTTTTAAAAATGTGTCCGGTGATCCGGCCAACCAACCAAGATGGCCGCCACGACTGAAAATAGAACATAGGGGTAAAATGTAGATTTTGGCTTATAACTCTGAAACCAAAGCATTTAGAGTAAATCTCAAAAGGGGTTAAATTATTTATCTAGTCAATATTTATCTGCCCTAGAATTTTCAGATGAATTGGACAATGGGTTGTTGGGTTGCTGCCCCTTAATTGGTAATTTTTAAAGAAATTTTACTGTTTTTGGTTATTATCTTGAATATTAGTATAGATAGAGATAAACTGTCAACAGCAATAATGTTCAGCAAAGTAAGATCTACAAATAATTCAACATGACCTAAATGGTCAGTTGACCCCTCAAAGAGTAATTGTCCTTTATAGTCAATTTTTAACAATATTCATTAAAAAAATATTTTCCGCTGTAATTACTGGGCCAAGTTTATTATAGATAGAGAAAATTGTAGGTAGCAAGAATGTTCAGTAAAGTAAGATCTACAAACACATCACCATCATCAAAACACAATTTTGTCATGAATCCATCTGTGTCCTTTGTTTAATACATATATGCACATAGACCAAGGTGAGCGACACAGGCTCTTAAGAGCCTCTAGTTTTGTATTGATAAGGTCTTTCCACCTTTCTGTTGAAAGACCTATTGATTTTTTTCTGATTATTATTTTTTCTTCTTCCGCCATATTTTTGTCCTGTAGTGTAAAGTGAAAAGGCAAGAAGTGGCTTAGATTTTTTTTGCATATGATATGGAACAATTATTGCGCTTTTGAAACCGATCCTGTTTAATGAAAACTTTATAATACGACCGCACATTTTTTGTTGGGTTCGTATAATGGTATGATATAGTCGTATTTTATCCAATGTGCTCGTTATATCCTCAGGATCTTAAAACAATTTGACCAAAGTGACTCAAACACTTCATATGATAGTTATTTCTTTTTATGTATTTCAAATAAGTGAAATGTAGTTGTAACCGGTAAACCTGAAGTGATAGATACCTAGAGCGTTCCTTGAATTGAGGCCCTTGTTCCACCAAACAGAAAATAGGAGTAATGTCAAAGGTCAAGGTCAGTTTTGTTTTGGCTAAATATTGTGTCTTTTCAGAAACTGCGTAATATATCGACACATTATTTTAACTTAACTGATATTTGCAACACATCGTAACATACATATTTTGTTTAGTTTTAAAAAAGAGTGCTTTGACTTTTGATGGGAGTTACCTCTCTCTTATACTCAAAAATAAGAATTATGCTTTATGAACTTCAAATTTAGTTCAAGGTCGAAGGTAAATTGTCGTTCTACGTTTTGACCTTTGCTGTAGATTCGTATTTATACATAATTAAGCCTAGGGCTCTTTGGCGTTAGTTTAGTAGACATATAAACTTTAAAATATCAACCAGAAGTGACATTTTTTTTAAAATCGGAAGTAGCAATGTATATGGTAAGCCGTTTGACTATTTATTCTAACTTCAAGATATCTCAAATAATATATAAGATATCTCATATAATATATATTATAAGATATCTAATATAATGTATAAGATATCTTATCTAATCCAGTTTTTATAGATATCGTATAAACTTTAGAAGATATCTTATAAAGAAAATTATATGAAATATCTTATCTCATAAACTTTATAAGATATCTTGTATACTTTATAAGATATCTTATATAGTTTACAAGATATCTGACATAATTTATAAGATATCTTATAAAGAAAATTAAATGAGATATCTTATAAACTATATGATATATCTTATAAAGTTTATAAGATATCTTGAAAACAATTTTTTATATAAGATATCTTATATACTTTATAAGATATGTCGTATAGTTTATAAGATATATTATATACTTTATAAGATATCTTATATAGTTTATAAGATATATTATATACTTTATAAGATATCTTATATAGTTTATAAGATATCTTATAAACTGTATAAGATATCTTATAAAGTATAAGATATCTTATAAAGTATAAGATATCTTATAAACTATATAAGATATCTTATAACCGATATGAGCTAACTTATAAAGTTTATTAGATATCTTGAAGTTAAAATAAAAAGTAAAACGGCTGGCCATAAATGTATCTCCATTATTTTAAGCAAAAGTATATAGAAGCTAATTGATGAAAAAAGTTCCCCAGACAATTTCAAATCCTTTTAATCTTTCTTATATCTGAGGCTTGAATCTACTGAATTTATCTAACAAGATTTAAGGTTCAGATACTAGTATAGAATTTTGGTGTTTTGTGTCTATGTGTTACTGGTACATTGATGTATATCTTAGACATCTTACATATTCATAGAATAAAATCTCCCTCTACAGTGCTGTTGATCTTTAAATTGTTTTTTGATTGAGGAGTGTAGAAAAGTCTAAAAAGTTGAAAATATCTTTAAATGAGTTGTTTTCTTCTCTAATCTCAAAACTACACTTTCAGTGTAATTAAGCAACTGCATATTTTAAATGTTTATAAACTCCATGTTAAATAGTTATCTTTATATCCAGCTGCTTATTCAAATAATGTATATTTGATTGCAAATTAATTTACTTGGACGTATGACCCCATAAAATGAGAGAAAAAACCTCCATTGATGTTTAGATCACTATGTCAAAGTCATTGTTACTAAAAATGCACAGATATACGTATTGAAAAGTGATTCCAAGATCCTGAATTTAATACATATAACATATTGGATTACAACCTAACTTGCATATATATATATATATTCCTCTTTTACGTGTAGTATTTGCTTTAGCATCTACAAAATACATTTATACACATATTCTTCTGATTATTGTGTTCTTCAACTTTTCTGTGCAAAGACCTACATGTATAATTGTTTTTCTTCTGATTGTATTTTTTATCTTCTTCCGCCACTTTTATTCCTTGCGTATAAACTTTATTCCGTAAGATGTTGCTTAGATGTTTGATATATGATATCGAACAGTGTATGCGCCTTTGAAATTGACTTATTATTTATGTACGTGCCTGTCCAAAGTCAGGAGCCAGTAATTCAGTGGTTGTCGTTTTTTGATGTGTTACATATTTGTTGTTCGTTCATATCTTTATGTAAATAAGGCCGTTAGTTTTCTCGTTTGAATTGTTTTACATTGTCATTTCGGGGCCTTTAATAGCTGACTATGCGGTATGGGCTTTGCTCATTGTTGAAGCCGTACGGTGACCTATAGTTGTTAATTTCTGTGTCATTTTGGTCTCTTGTTGGCGGTTGTCTCATTTGCAGTCATGACACATCTTCTTTTTCATATAGGCTTAACAGTATACTTTTCTTTGTAGGAGTTATCTCCCTGGACACTGTTTTCCTTGCGAGTGCATCTCCTCCGTAACAGTAAAAGAAATTGACAAATTTCTTTAACCAAATTGCTCTTTATATCCTCAGGATGTTTTGTTCAATTTTAATCGAAGCAATATGAGTACTCAATATAAGAATCCCTTCTGTATTTGACATAAGGGATACTATTATATAAATGTATAGCATGAATGGTAATTGATATAGACCTAAGGTACATTGATTTGAGGTCCCTGGTTCATTTAAATGAATTTGAGGCAAAGGTCAAATGTCGAGGTCATTTTATAAATTTTGACTTTTACTTGTTTTATGATCTCCTTTGTGGATACTTTAAAAAAAAATTCCAAAGATCTTTTAGAGTACATACAATCTAACTCTCTTTCATCGTGTAATAGTATTAAACATTTGACTTTTCTACACTTTACACAAGTATTCCACATTCCAAACTAAAAGACAAATTGAAAGAGTTGGTATTGCTTTGTTTCATAAAAAAGAATGGCCAACGTAAATACAAGTATCTTGTCTTAGGGAGGGATAAATCCTACTTTGTAAAGGATCACTCTGATTCAAACAAAAAAATCTCTGAAACTGACATTATCAAGATTCTTGATTTCTTGATTGACAACATATTTGTTACGTTTGGAGGACATGTTTTTCAACAGACTGTCGGCATTTCTATGGGAGCAAATTGTGCGCCTCTTCTTGTCGACTTGTTTCTTTATTATTATGAGGCTGACTTCATACAGGAACTTCTTAGGAAGAAAGATAGGAAGTTAGCAATATCCTTTAACTCTACTTTCCGCCATATAGACGATGTTCTTTCACTAAATAATTCAAAATTTGGTGTCTATGTTGAGGGCATTTATCCCATTGAACTAGAGATAAAGGATACTACAGAACGAAACAGTTAAGTCGGTCTCATATCTCGACTTACATCTATAAATTGGCAATGAGGGTCAGTTGAAAATAAAACTTTACGACAAATTAGATGATTTCAGCCTTCCGATTGTGAATTTTCCATTTCTATGTAGCTACATTTCAGCAGCACCTACATACGGTGTATATATCTCCTAATTGATACGATATTCCCGTGCTTGCATTTTCTATTATGATTTCCTTGATAGAGGGTTGCTGCTCACAAAGAAGCTTTTAAGCCAAGAATTCCAAATGGTGAAGTTGAAATAATCACTTCGTAAATGTTACATTTGGTCTGAAACAATCCATTGACATCGGAAAGGAGTTTTTGTCCCTGAAATTTAAGGTGTATTTGATTATTACTCCAACTTATTTCACGATAAAGCCATAAGGTTTTAAGCAAACTGTTAGTTGACAAATATCAACCGGAATGACCTTGAGTAAACCGGAAGTAGTAATTTTTGCACTTCTGTAATGGAAAAGTACATAGTTACTATTTCTTTTTTTAAATATGCATGATACATAAACCTATCCTGTTAGACCGGAAGTGACCTTCACTAAACAGGAAGTACATAATATCTCTCTTATTACGAGAAAAGGTATATAAAAAATACAGTTTTGGAGTCAGTGTAAATCACTTATATGAGACCGGAAGTGACATTTTTAAAAGTTGACAATTATCTCCCTCATTTTTCAGGCAAAATATAAAGCAACATTTATTATTGAATCCGTATGAAGAAACCTAAGCCTGGACGCCAATAGTTACTCTGAGTAAACCAGAAGTAGCTTATCATCCATAATTAAGAAAATTGATGTGGAAAGACCTTCAATTGTTCTCTGAACAATTGGTTTTTAATTTCTTCGAGTTTTAATTTTGGTTTCTTTTGTAGTTCGCACTTTATAGGCACCCAAGAACATGGAAAATATTTTCTAATGGCAGATATATACGCCAAATTCTGTATATGCTTGTATCAAGTCAGAAGTCTGTTATTCAGTAGTTGTCGTTTGTTTCTTAATATATAATACCAGTCATTTTGTCTTATACTGAATGAATATTGGATTATTTATAAATAAATTACTGCATTCTAATTAAAATAAATCCCATCGGGATAGTGAACAATTGAACTCAAGCTATTAATTTTATTCGTAATTTCTTGTAATGCGTTGCTTTCTCGATTTGAGTGCAGAGGATTGTAAGTAAGATCCTTGGCCGGGTCAAACGAAAGACCTGCAAATTTGTGTTTTCTATTTCTCTGCTTAGCATTCAGTAGTTAGAAGTCAAATCATAGAATTATCAGCTCGAATAAGAATTGTAATACTATATCCGAGTATAGTTACATGTTGCTCTGTAGGATTAGCACTGGTACGTTTAAATGTTTATCGATCTAATAAAACATAGGGTTTTATTCATATCCCATTATTATGGAGTCGCTATAAGAGTGCTTGAACTGGTCTTGTGTTTTAAACATTAAACTACAATGTAAATAAAATTTGAAACTTGTTTATTGGAGTTCAAGGGTTTAATCCCTACTCCTAGAACACCGACGATCTTGAAGAGGTGCATATTTCAATGTGAATCACATTTATCTTCTATGCCATATCTGAGTAGTCGCAAATAAGATTTGTCTTCGTGTTGTAACGCCCACGAGATCGGACTTGTCGATGCATTATCGGTTATGTTTATATCGGCCCCTTTTTTAAAGAAAAAATCAACCGTTGATTTTTGTCCTTCTAGGCATGCCCAATATATTGCTGTTTTACCTGTGTTGTCCTTTTCGTTAATGTTGCAACGTTGTTCTAATAACTTATCAATGGCACTATTGTTTCCTGTGATACCCGCCCACATAAGTGGTGTTTTCCCGGAATTATCTGGTTTTCTCGTATAAGCACCGTTCAGAATAAGAAATTCAACTATAAAACTAGTATTATGCCATTGACATGCATATATGATTGGCGTCCAGCCATTGTCATCTTCTTGATTAATGTCTGTTCCTTTTTCAATAAGTAGAATAACTGTTGAATAAGGTGCCCATTGGCATGCCCACATCAAAGGACTCTTACTGTTCCGATCTCTTATGTTAATATTAGCTCCATTTTCGATTAGCAATTCTATTGTCTTTTCATGCCCTTCTTTACTTGTCCAAACTAATGGCGATTTGCCTTGATCATCTTTTTCGTTGATATCTGCTTTGTTATCGAGTAACATTTTAACAACTGAATAATGTCCGTTTTTACTTGCGCATAAAAGAGGTGTCATTCCATCATCATTTTGAAGTCCTATATTACCACCATTTTTAATCAGTAAATGAACTATATGGCCATGCCCTTTATCACTACTTATTAGGATTGGTGTTTGGCCGTAAATGTCCAATGCATTCACATTTATTCCTTTCTCTATTAAAACATGAACAATATCTATACATCCACTGCGGCATGCTGTATGCATTATAAGATTTTTATAAAACATTGATAAATCGACTTGATGTATAGCATTAATAATGTATTCAGTAATTTCAAAGTATCCTTTTGAACATGCCAATGATGCAATCGAGTTTCCTGCTCTGTCGATTAGATCATGACAAAACGTATTGTAATATATATCAAACATTGAAAACAGGTACAAACCTTTTTGCATGTAAGTAACCAAAATTTTTCTAAACTTCGGAAATTTCATTTGGTGGTTGTTGACAACGGAGGAAATTTCTCCGTTCTTGATATCTTTCATGATTCTCATCATATATGCGTTTTCATTATCGTTTGTAATCATAATCTGAAATTCCTCGTGGTCTTCCCTGATACTTTCTACTTGTGTCCTCTCACACAATACCGCACTTGATACGTAACGGATAAATGTGCCTTGTACTTTTGTTCCAAAATAAAAGCATACTACATCAAACAGGCGATCATGAATACGGGAGTAAACTTTCATGTTGATTTCTTCAAATCGTTCATTGAAGAGAGTTGACATGATTATAATTAGATAGGTATGGTCGAGTGTGTTCAATTGTTCAACAATGTCACAAACTGGAGTACCCCGGTTTAAACCAATTTCATCAAAGATACTTTCATAGTAGGATCTACTGATTGTACTTATTTTTGACTCACTCAAGAAACCATTATGTAAGACGTACAAAAGTAAAGCACAGAATTTGCGTTTATCGCTTTGTTTGTAAAGTTTTTCGATATCATACAAATAAAAATTGTATGGATTTTCAAAATACTCACTAACATTTATGGTCGGATTATTTTTATACAATGAGCACATCAATGGAAATATGTCAAATTTCATAAGAGAATTATTATTTATCAGTTTTACAGCATTAATCGGTAAATATTTCTTTGCAACTTTAAGTCGTATTTCAGCTGATAGACCGAATTCCTTCGAAGAAAGATTAAAGAAGTTCTCAGTAAAAAAATCGAGACGCTGAAATTGTTTCTCGTGATAAATTTGTAGTCGACATGAAATAATCAGCTTTACTTTTCTTGTACTTAAGATACGTAAAATAGTTTGTTCATGTTTTATCCATTCATCCACCGCGGATTGATTAATTGTGTATCTTCCGCATACATCATCAAGGATGAATAATTGAGTTTTGTTTGCTCTAAAATGTGATTCAATATCAGATGGACTATGACACAGAATAACTCTGAAACCATAATTTTCCCTCATTTTCAGAGCAACATGGATTATTGTGGAGGTTTTCCCGATTCCAGGTTTGCCAATAATTGTTGTTGTGTTTCTTTCAATAACAGATTTCGTAATGGTTTCAACTGCCTTCGTCTTAACAAACGTTGCATCATTTTCTTTGCTATATTTCAAATCGAGGTCATGTAAGTCTGTAACAGATAGGTAGAAAATTAATCTATTGAAAAACTTAAAATGAGTGGTTTAGATATAAAGTGGAAATTACAATTTCAAGGAAGCATCGTCGTCATACTGAATATTTGTTTGTGCAATGAATTTGTTATGAATTTCGCGAAGTCATGATTAAGTTATTAATAAGTGATTCTAAATGAAAATCATAAAATAAACGTCGCTAGGTAAGCAACTCGACATACATCTTTAATTGATTCAAATTCATTTGTTTGCATTTAACAAGCAATAATATTACACACAAAAATGTTTTGACTGCGTACAAAGTAAGCGACAAATTTGCATACACATGTACTTAATTCTTTTCTTTCAGAGACATCACCTTATTGAATCTGCAATGTGGTTTACTTACGAACACAGCTACAGTCAGCCATAACTATAAGCCCTGTTTAAGTATGAGACTCCTCAGTTTTCTAAGTTAATCTGAGCCTTTAAAAATCTTCTTTTCGGCACTGTTATTGTTGACACATTCAAAATTGTCTATTATTCTTTTTTATGTACACCTGGAAGGATATTAAAATTTCAATCTGACAAAGTAGTTAAAATATATGTCAAACCATAACTTTCTTTTGTGTTTGGGTTCTGATACCTTTTAGGCATTCACATGTATGAGGGTTTTACCTACTTATCATTCAAATGATTGAGGTTTAAAAACTCCTTGTCATTAAAATGTTTGTGGGTGTAATACTAGTACATACTTGTCATTCAAATGTTTGGAGGCTTACATCTCCTTGACATTCAAATGTTTGAGATCGTATACCTCCGTGATATTCAAATTATGAGGTGTTATTAAAATCTGCTTGTTATTCAAATCTCTGGGGTCAATGATTAATTGATTGTTGGTTGCTTAACGTCCAGTGGCCAATATTTCATGCATGTTCAGGACGAGAACAAGTTAACAATAAATACAATATGTAGGTCTTTTTATAATACAGGCCATTCAGGATGATGGTCCGAGAAAATTTGGACTGCCACTGGAAAAAGAGGGAATATTGGAGAGGAACAGAAATTTTGCCTCATAACAGGCCACCTACGGACCCCTCAAAGAGTTGTTGCAAGGGTTCCTAAGAGTGTGGCATTTTCTTAACACGAGGCATCGGTATATGACACTGACCGTACGTCAGTGTCATATACTTTCGTGTTATTCAAATACTTAAAGTCTTTTTACTCCTTGTCATTCAAATGTTTGAGGTATACTTCCTCCTTAGCATCCAAAACATTGAGGTCAGTCCGTGGGAGTATCACCAGCATAGTAGTCAGCACTTCGATGAATATCTTTTATATGGTCATTTTTATAAATTTTCTGTTACAAAACTTGGAATTTTTCGAAAAACTAAGGATCATCTTATCCCAGGAATAGATTACCTGAGCCGTATTTGGCCCAATACTTTTTGGATTTGTTGACCCCCAATGATCTACAAATTTGTACTTGTTTGGCGATATAACTATTTTGATCTGAGCGTCACTGATGAGTCTTATGTAGATGAAACGCGCGTCTAGCGTATTGAACTATAATCCTGGTACCTGTGATAACTATAATATCTCCTCGTCAATCAAAACATTAAAGGCTAATACCTCCTTGGCTTTCAAATGTTTGGGGTTTTTTACTTCTTCGGCATTCAAATGTTTGATGTTTTATGCCTCCTTGGCATTCAAATGTTGAAAGTCTTATACTTCTTTGGCATTCAAAAAAATATGGTTTTATTCCTCCTTGGCATTTAAATGTTTCAGATCTTAAACTTAATTTGCATTCAAGTGTTTGAGGTCTTATAGATTCTTTTCCTTCAAATGTTTGAGGTATTACACCTCCTTGACATTCAAATGTTAAGTGTCTGATAACTCCTTAGTTTTCAAATGTTCAGGTCTACACCTTGAAATAAAATGTTTGAGATCTTTATGTCATTAGTATTCAAAGGTTTGTGTGGGTATACCTCTGTAGCGTTCGAATGTTTGAGATGTTAAACCAAATCAACATGCAAATGTTTGATGTCTTATAGCACCTGAGATCACCCCCTAATTTTTGGTGGGGTTCGTGTTGTTTTTTCTTTAGTTTTCTATGTTGTGTCATGTGTAGTATTGTTTGTCTGTTTGTCTGTTTGTCTGTTTGTCTTTTTCATTTTTAGCCATGGCGTTGTCAGTTTATTTTCGATTTATGAGTTTAACTGTCCCTTTGGTATCTTTTGTCCCTCTTTTCTTGGCTATCAAATGTTTGAGATCTTTTAACTACTTTCCATTTCAATGTGTGAAGTCCCCTTGACAATCCAACGTTTGATGTCATATACCTTTTTGGTATATAAATGTTTGTTCTCTAATACCCTCTTATCATTCAAATGTTTGAGATTTTATACCTCCTTGGTATTCAAATGTTTGAGGTCGTAAAACTCCTTTGCACTAAATGTTTGAGGTATTTTACCTCTTTAGCATTTTTAAACGTTTAAGGTCTTATAACTACATGGTATTCATTTATTTAGGTTTTACACTTACATGGCCTTCAAATGTTTGGGTATGTTTAACTTCTTTGTAATTCAAATGTTTCATGTTTTATACCTCCTTGGAATTCAAATGTTTCATATCTTTAACCTCATTTGCATTCAGATGCTTTCGGTCTTATACCTCATATACATTCAAATGTTTGAAGACAAATAGTTCCTTAGCATTCCAATATGTGAGGTCTTATACCTCTTATGCATTCAAATGTTTGAAGTCATAGAACTCCTTGGTTGTCAAATATGAGGTCTCAAACCTCCTATGCATTCCAATGTTTGAAGTGATATAACTTCTTAGCATTCAAATATGTGATGTTTAATTGTTATACCTTCTATGCATACAAATGTTTGAAGTCATATAATTCCTTGGCATTTAAATACCGGTATGTGATTTCTAATACCTCCAATGCATTCAAATATTTGAAGTCATATAACTCCTTGCCATTCTCATATATGAGGTTTTATACCTCCTTAACATTCAAATGTTTGAAGTCATAAACTCCTTAGCATTTAAATATGTAAAGTCTTATACCCCCTATCGTTTAAATGTTAAATGTCTTATACTTTCTCGACACTCAACTGTTTGATGTTTTATACTTCCGGGATATTAGAGTATCTTATGGTTTAGTCAGATATTTATCAATGTATCTGTTTTGTCGTTGTTTTCCTCTGATAGTTGATGAGTTAACCTCAGTTTTGGGTTGTAACCCGTGCTCAATCAGTTTATAACTTTCAAACAGCGGTATACATCTGTTGTCTTTATTTATAACTCTTTGGCATTCAAATGTTTTATGTCTTATACCTACATTTCGTTCAAATGTTTTATGTCTTATATCTATTGGTATTAAAATCATTTAGGTCTTATAATTCGTTGGCTTTTAAAATATGTGCGGTCAAATACATTTTTGTTTTCAAATGTTTGAGGTCTGATACATCCTTGGCAATCAAATGTTTTGGGATTTATATACATAGTTAACATTCAAATGTTTGGGGTCTTTAACCTTCTTGACATTTGAATGTTGGGAATCGAGCGTTCATGGTCAAGTTCAATTCCCAAAAAGTGCTTCGGGCGTTAGAAAGTGCATTTATTACTTAGAATTATCATCTTTATCCGTGATGTTTTAAAAGCTTTAAATCTTACTGCATTGATTCCAACGGCAAATACGTGAATAATTAGATATTATGTTCAATTTTTAGAACCAGTTTATGCTGATATATATTTGATGTTTTTATTACTGAGATTTTTAAAAGACTAGCTATCGATTAACAGAATAAAACAGATGAGCGCCACGGAAATTGAGGCATCTAATGCAAAGCAGGAAACTTCAAAATATAAAGACATAAAGCTATTACAGAACTTATTTATTTTCATATTATCCTGAATAATTGGCTTGGAATATTTAATACTTTTACAGATTTGGGACGGTTAAGAGCTTTACATATTGTATAGCCGCATGCTTTTGTTCAAGACTTGTTGTTGTTAGATTATTGTCTCATCTCCTTTTCTGGAAGATAAGTAGATATAAGAAGATGCGGCTTGAATTTAGATTAAACATATTTTAATGTTCAAATATGGGTTATACACAAGTTTTTCAAATTAATATCGTCTTCTCCATGAGTGCAAATGAGACATCTCTCATCCAATTCACAGTATAAAAAAGTAAACCATTAAAGGTCAAAGTACGGTCTTAAACACCGAGCCTTTGGTCACACCGAACAGGAAGCTATAAAGGGCCTCGAAATGACATGATTAAACTATTCAAACGTTAAAACCAACGGTCGTATCTGTATCGTATCTGGCAAAACTTTTAGGAATTTTGGTCCTCAATGCTCTTCAACTTTATTTGGCCTTTTTAACTTGTTTGGATTAGAGCGTCACTGATGAGTCCTTTGTAGACGAAACGCGCGTCTGGCGTTTATACCGAATTTAGTCCTGTTATCTATGATGAGTTTATCTATACAAAACATCTAAACAAAACGGAGAAACGAAAAACACTGATGAACCACATCAACAAACGACTAAACATCAGATTCCTGACCTAAGACAGGTGCAAACAAATTCTACGGGTTTAAACACTGTAACAACCTTCGACCTCATCTGAAATAATAGAACTTTTACCACAGTTCAACACAGAAATAGCACAACTTAACGTTTAGTGTTACCTTTTCACTACTTGGTCATTTGATATACTATGATGCAGCGTTCAGACATTGAGTCTCATACCGACACACCCAACAATCATTGTTTAAAGACAAGGTAATACAAAAGCTTCAATTTTAAACTCTATAACTGACAGTAATCTTAATTTATTTTGTAAAGGTAACACTAAACCGTACAAACGTATATCATTTAGAAACTTCCTGATCTGGAAAAAATATTTCATTGGAAAGTACCTATTACACACCATTTATAAATATTGTCGTGCGTATCAACAAATTACATATAGATAAAATTACAATCAAACTATCAATGTATGAATTAAAAATGCAACACAGCTTTATATATTAAAAGGAAATGAATATTTGATTTTACAAATTTTTATCAAAATTTCGTCTGCTTAACAATTCTTTTTGTATGCTTCTGGTATAGTAGGACCATGTGATCTTTTCCATTTCATATGTGATCCTTTAAAATTAACAAAAAATATCAATATATATTTTATAAACTTGAATTATCAAAATGTAGATAGACTTTCTTTTAAAGGAAAATTAACTTCTTAATTCTACCAAAATCTGAAGAAATATACTGCTGATGTACGGTCTTCCCACTATCTTAGATATTCGCTAACCGCATATCGCAAGCACAGAGGGAACAGCCTTGATGGAAGAAAGGGTTAAAAAATTGTAAGGGATATATACCGATTTAAACAAAAACATACACCAAATCATTTTAACAAATATCAAGACAAAAGTTCAATAACAAATGGGAAAGCACAAAACATAAAAAAAACACAATAAACATCGTTCTATCATCTCACTTGTTATGTATACACGTGCTCCATGATACCGTCTTGGTTGTTTAGCAAGGTCACAATCGGAAATCATGGCCAAACCTCCTAAGTTAACAGCCAAACTTTTCCATCAAAAATCAACAAATGAATAATCTTTTGTGGATTATACGTTATTGATTCGTAAATGCAGAATACTTGCACATATGTCCATGTTTACTATGCATTGTTTCAATAATAATCTAACATAATTATCACCTAAAACATGTTTCAAATCACTTGTAAATCTATCATACGATTTTCTTTAAAAAATTCTAAATTGGAGTCAAATTTCAGTAAACAATGTAATAATCCTCGCTAAAACTCATGACATTTAATTGAATTTGTTAGCTATGAAGTGTAACATCATTAGCATATTATTGGTATGACCAGGTTTGATATTAAAAATAAAAATAAATGAATAAATGGTAAAGGAAAAGATATGGGGTATTCATTTATAAATTCATGAAACAAAATCAGTACCACAGCAAAAAACACACAAAAAGCAAACAAAAATAGTTTTTTTTTTGGCTGTTCTTGATCTCAAAGTCAACACGAGGCCGTCAACACGGAGCCAAAGAAACTATGATCATTCTACAATTCATTTGAGTTTCAATTTTTCATTATTATACTTCGAATAAACTCATCAAACTAAAAATAAAAGCGAAATAACTAAGTAAAAAATTGAAGAATGCACAAATTTACTGCAGACATTACTTACCCGATCAAAAATAGTGGATTTTTAATACAGTTGAATCACCAGCATTAAGTTACTTAGCCCTTTAAAAGCAAACAGTCGTTACAGCAAAAAAAAAACCCAGAGGAAGTAATAAATATCTCCTAACATCCTAAATAAAAATAAAGTCTATACTGACATATGACTTGACTTTTGTTTGTAAAGTCCCAAAATCGACGGAGCTGTAAATAGTATAACTCAACTTCCTGATTGAAAATACGTTAAAATAGGAATACCTGTATCATATAGCTATATACAAGTCTAAATTGAAAACTACGTTCAAACCTATGATTGCGTTCGATAAAAACCGCAATTCTTATACGTGTGCATGTAAAACAAATTTCGTTGTAGAAGGGCACAAACAACATTTTCCAAAAGACCAAAAGAGTGAAAAAGTATATTTAAACAAAACGCATTTGACTAACAGGTCGAACAACTGATGTTCTTTAACCCTGCTGACTGCCATTGGCGATTGCCAAAGAAAACCTTGTCGAGTGATCACAATGAGTAATAAAGTGTTAAATATTACCTCCCCTGCAAGCACTGAAAACTTTATCCTTTGAGTTTGTCCCGTTTTAGCAAGGACGCTAATATAACTATAACAACAGACTGTAGCAATATAGGAGAATTGTGTAAAATTTATTTAATATGCTGCTATATACGGATAAATGTCTAGAGTGTCAACCTCAATTTATTCTTCGACTTGTTGAATACCTCTCTGGATATATGTATGCAGCTAGAGATCATAGAAGAAAAGGAAAAATACACAAAAAATGATTGATATGCAGTAACTTAAGAAAATTTAAACTGACCTTATCCGTAAACTTTGAATGTCCGTATATGTACATAAAAATCGACACAACTTATTCTTAAATTTATGGGAAAAGGTCCAAATTCTTTGATGGGATGTCCTACTTTGTGAAATTATTTATCTTCAATGTTTCTGAACTGCATAAACACTTCTTTTGAACAGTTATATTCACTTAAAGACAATACGTCTAAAAGTTGAGAAACTTTGTGAGAGACAAAGAAGCTGTAAAATGTCTATCATCTCTTCACGACTAATATGTTATTGTTCCTGCACACAAAGCTTCACATAATATTGTCTTTGTATGTAAATTGTACTGCCACGAAGGTCTTGCAAACGAATACGGACTAAATGAGCACTCAGATAATTCCACATACAAAAACATATCCTTTGACAAGGATGAGATTTTGGCGAATCGTGTCCTTCATGGATGGCTTCAATAAACATTACATTGAACAGCAAATCGCCGGCTCATATGTATATTCGACGTAGGGGTGTCCATTAGATTGACAAAGAGTATGTCTGCGGTGGAAGTGGTTCTTTAGAAAAACTGTCAAACTGTTTACTCGCGTAGTGTTATTAACTTAATGTGGGTTCTAAAAATCTCTATACATAATTTCAAATTTCGATCTTTCTCTGCAATTTTTTCTTTCAAACTTTTGATTCATTAACCCTGTATACCACTAAACCCAATATGAAATTAAAATTGTCTAAAAGAAATAATTAACGATGCTTTCTAACATAAAATTTTCCTTGCTGATCTCTTTTTATTTTCATATGAATCGGAGTTCCTTCAGACACTTGTCAAAAACAAGATCAAAGAAGACAGGTTATCTAATTTCATTTTCATATATATTGATGATGTTCATTTCATTAACAATCCAAACTGTTCTGATTGCGGTCAATTAATATATCCCCAAGAACTAATAATTACAGAAACAGCAGACACGCCTAATTTATAGACGTAACACTCGAAATTGACATACACAGTGAATCAATGACAAACGAGACGATTTTAATTTTGAAGTTATCAATTTCCCCCACCTTAGAAGCAATATACCAACTTCACCTGCATATGAGAATACATTTCCCAACTGATTCGGTATTCAGGAGCTTACATCTCCTACTCAATCTTTATAAAACGTCACCAGTGTCTGATCAGAAAGTTGATGAACCAGGGGTATGTCTAAGAACGCCTCGTCCTTTTTTCTAGAAAGTTCAAGGTGCCAATCCCTTGTTGATAAATATTCCGTATCAACTTCATAAATAATACACGATAGTCTTGAAGTATAGATTCTGAGTGCTGACGATGTTTATCATCTTAATACGTGTTATAGTGTTCTTTTATTTGTTTTTATTAATATTACTTTTACTGTTTGGTCTGTTTTTGGTGATATCTATTTGACGTGGCTCTTTAATTATGCATCCCATCATTGTGTTATTTGCATCATCTTTCATAGTTGCTTTGTTCGTGTGACTGTTTGTGTTTCTTTGATACATATTTCGTGGCTCTGTACTTAAACATCTCGGTATTGTTCTAATATATTTTTTGTATTCTGGTCTTCTATATTTATAATGCTTTGCCTATATGCCCTTTTGTGTTTCTTTTATACATAATGACGTGGCTCTTTCTTTCTTTTTTTTTTATAGAGGAAATAGACAATTAACCTATATATAGACAAGCGGCAAGAATGAAATGAAAACTTTTAATTTACATTGTAAGGGATCTGTATAAAGAACTATAGACTCAAAGACAAAGTTATTTTATATCTCTACCTGTGTGACGTTTACATTCTGACATCAAACGTGCGATTTTGTGCGGTTCCAGTGTTTATAGTCTTTCAATCGTTTATGGGTGAATTTCATCACATAAATAAAATTTATATATTATTGTTTATGATATTTTCGAATTCTTGTCTTTCATTTTACTAATGTGCTTTGTTTATTATACACCTTTTAGTGTTACTTCGAAAACTGTTAGTTGCTTGTCTTTTATTTTTGCTATTACATTTGTCTATATGCCTTTTTGTGTTTCTTTGTTATCGCGTGGCTCTGTACTTATACATCCCGTCATTGTGGTATTGTACTATGTTAAATTTGTGTATTCTTGTATTTAATTTTTCTAATATGGTTGGTCTATATGCCGTTTTGTGCTTCTTTGTTACATACTTGTATGCTTTTAAGTGATTAAGATTGAAACACAATGTTCACTGCTGTATTTTTGACATTTTAACCTATTATGTCTGTTTGTTTTGTTCACTCATCGTTGTCAATAAAATGATGCGACTGTCATACAAGTGAGAGGTTTAGCTAGCTATGAAAACAGGCTCAATCCAACATTTTATACATGGAAATTCACGGACATATGCCTCTATAAATGTCAGAGCAAGTTTTTGATACGCCACGGGTGCTTGTTAAACGTTCACGAAGCGCTGAAACAATGCTTGCCGTATGTTACAAAAAAGCCCCGCATAAGTCCAAGTAAAAGTCCTGGTAAAAGTCGAAAGATCTTGCGGGGTATACAACGTGCCCTCAACGTGTCTCAAATATATCTGTAGCATTTTGAAACGCGATTGTAACGTATATAGTACGCGCTTGAACGCTTGACAAACGCTAGAGCTAGGTACATTTTTTATGCTTCATAAACATTTCCTGGAGTTGCAGCGTTCATCAAGTAAATACCTCTGCATTTCTACGTACTTTAAACATATGCAACGCTTGCGTGCATCTAATGTTTACGGGCATAGTCAATTTTCTCTGTACGTCTGGTGCACGTCTGTCTAAATGCCAATGTTTGACGCCGGCACAAGTCCGAAAAACAATTATCTTTGGCTGGATCCGTTTCCGGTCTTTCTTATCGCCGCTAAGCATATACCTGAAAAACATTTAAAAACAACAACAGAAAAATAATCCAAATAGGAGAATGTCGGGGTAGATTGGTTGGATTGAGCAAGCTTCCCGTTGAAATGGTAGACACGGTCAAAGTTCAAAATGCAAAAGATAAAAAGGGGACATCGAGGAGAATAAATACGGAATCATAATTTTTATTAACCTGTATTATTAATAAATCGATATACAAAGTCTTTTTCAAAAAAGTTAAAAATGCTTTATGTAGATTCCAATCGTAATTTCTCACTAAAGCATTTGACATAAGTTCAAGTTGAATCTCTGGTGACATAAGTTTGAGTCTCTGGAATAAATTGGTTGTTATGATGTTTGGTTTTTGCGTGTGGGTGTATTTTGTGTGTGTAAACTATGTGTTAGGAGATGTCTCAGCATGTGTAATTGTCTTTAGATAATGTAACTATTTTAAGGAAATTTATCTGCTTCATTTGAATTCTGACATAGTTATATACACCATTTTAAAACAATAAATTATTTTACAAGTAGCACGATCAATGCTGTTTTTTTCTATGGTCGGGTTGTTGTCTCTTTGGCACATTCCCCATTTCCATTCTCAATTTAAATTTTATGTTGTATGTTAGATTGTGCAGACACCAACTTAAAACAGTGTATTATTGACAGCAGAATTATTATAGGTGGTTAATGAAACGTGTGTTGATCAACTTAATAATAGACAGAATTTTTTTTATATAATACATGTATTACACTAGTAATTTTTGGGCCCGTTATAGCTTGTTGTTCGGTGTGAGCCAAGGCTCCGTGTTGAAGGACGTGCATTGACCTATAATGGTTTGCCTTTTTTTAAATTGTTATTTGGATGGAGAGTTGTCTCATTGGCACTCACACCACATCTTCCTGTATCTACATATTACGGTTATTATTACCATAATGAATATATCAAAGTTTGATGCTTTAACACTATCTGCACTCTCAAAGAAAATTGCCTCTCGAAACCAGAATCTTGTACGTTTTTATTTTTATTTAAACATTTTTATTTACAGTAGATTGGGAAACAAATTATTTAATACAACTTACCACTTTGCAGGTACGAGTGCTGCCTTGTAGCATAAGCCTGCTCTTTTTTGAAATCTACAAGGTTGTCTTTTACGTGCAAGAGATATTGATTTCTCTTAACACGGGTCAGCCATTATTTATCGTCCCCTTCCGACGGACTATGATCTTTTCTCAAGACCATACTCGCAAATGGTGTCAAGGGAATGCCGAAAATTCAGTCCCTGAAATTTTCTCAATGGAACGGGGATCGAACAAGAAACCTTTATGTGACGTCCTATGTGTTAAATACTTCACCAAGGCTGGACCTTCAAAAAAGTAATTGTCAATATAAAAAACAGTTGTTAATCTATAAGATAGTGCCAGATAACGATGCTTACCCACAGTAATTTGAGTAAAGTATATTAATGTGTTTGAATTTTATTGAAACCTACTTAGAAAATACACAAAAAACTTATTGACTTTTCTAGCTCTTAAATAACGTGTTTACACAAATAAAACATAAAATAGTCTTTAACATTTTTTGCCCCTTATAGAATTAAGACACTATACATATCGTGTGCTTGTATCAACTTACCCAAATAAAGATTTTTTATTAAAGCCTGAACATTGTGACACGGTTTTGTAATTTGTATCCGTGCTGTTTTTTTTAATATTATCACTGGCTCATGTTTAGGTTCGACTAAATATCCATATCCAAATTTCGTCAGGTGACTATAATATTTTGTGTTCTTCTCTTTTTCTTCTTATTGTCTGTGATCTTGTAAACTGTTATATTTACAATAGAATAGACAATGTTTGCATTTTTTCCTAAGTTATTTTTTTGCTTTGGTGGCCTTAACCATGATAACGGTTGACAAAAAGGGCTATCGGACACATATTGTTTTTTACTTAATACCCAATCAAATACTTATTGCTCCAATTTGCTCTATGGCTCCAGCGGAACGGCTAATGGATAACCGACAACGGACGCCAGATGGTGTAAAAAGGATCACTACGACTTAAAATATTTATCTAACTTTAAATTTATGTATTTTGCACTATTGAATGTGAACGATTGTTACAAAAACTAAATGAAGGAAACAATATTCGTCGTGTCAATATTCTTGTTTTGAAAGCGATATAACAAACCTTTGAAATAAATAGTATTACATGTAATATAGATTTTAGGTAAAATAAAACGATTTTTTTTTCTTTAAAAATCAAAGGTCGTGTTGTTACTGTCGAGTGAGTGAAAAAAAAATAGAGGACATGATATTTCAGTTAGTTTTTTCAAGAAAAGAAACCATGCTCAATTTGTTTAATGAAAATTCCTGATGAAAATAAATCATCAAATGCTTCCAAAGAACCAAATATTATAAAGTGTTGTTCTCAAGAAACTGATAAAACATACACACACACAGTCATATGATGTTAATGGGTTATCCATGATACTTTACAAACATTAAATTACGATAAGAAAATCAGTAGATAAAAGTTTTTCAACGGGTAAAGTGGTACATCATTAATACTCAAAAGAATGCTAAAATTATTGATTTTTTCATCACTTTTATATTTTTGCAATTCAGAAGAATTTTTATTAGGAAAGTTTCCAGAAGGTTTCGGATGGGGGGCTTGCAGTTCTGCCTATCAAACAGAGGGTGCATGGAACCAAGACGGTATTTATTATTTCTTGTATTACAATATTATAATCATTGAAACGAGCAATGGTAAAAAATCGCATTTAAAATCTTCCGAATAACTAATTGAAATTTTGTTTTTGTCATCGGCTTCCAACCACTATGACAATGTGAGAGGTTTACCTCACAGTAATCTGTCAGTATGTGTCCTGTCTTATTTGAGACTTTTCAGAATCGTATATGTCTACATTATCATACAAAATGTCTGCAAGTTCTCTCGAAAAAATTATTTGAGAGGTTCGAATTTCTCGTCATCCTTTGATGAATGTGTGACTTTTTCAAGATGATGCTTCGAAACTATCATTGGTCATTTTTAATCCTTTTATAATTTTTCCTATATTGTCAGACTTTGAACTGACGGATGTTTTTCAGGAAGGCCTATTAAATAAGAATGAAAATTAAGCATACCCATATAATTCAGAAAGGGGTTTTGGTATAGGTTCACTAGGCAGCAATTATACCACTATAACTCAAAAACTATTTTTTTGCACGCATGCAGGTTTTTTTAACTATATTATGTCTTGATAAATATAATCTTGCGTCATGCACAATTTGTTGTCTTAAAAAAAAAGAATCTTGCAATATTTCATTCGAAGTCGATTTTTTTTTCGACCGAGCAAAACATAATTAATTGTCTAATTTCTATTTTCCAAAGATTTGGACTTCGAAATAAAACAAAATTGAGCCGATGTTAAGATTTAACAAATAAACCAGTTCCCTGAACAGCTTCTCGTACTAGTGCATTGTCCGGCGTACAGAGATTTAAAAAGTGTTTGTCTAGGTATAATACAACGTGTAGACAAAATCTCAAAAGGTTGTAAATAAGGATGGATCTTTGTATAGTCGCATTTACTTAGTTATTTATTGTCATGAATGTAAGTGCGTATTATGATATTTTCTTTACTATGATATACCGGAATTTGTTCGTCGTTATCTTTGAATTGTAATATCTCTGTAAATATTGGTTATATCATTGATAACGAATTGAAGCACAGTGATACACGAGAAAAAAGTCTGGTCTGAAACCTGGGAGAATACATTAATTATTATTCTAAACCTTACACATAAATCGTCGATTAAATACAATAAAATAAAATTTAAAACATAAGAATATGTACAAGGTGGTGTTTTCCTGTGCAAAATAAATATACATTTATTGTCGTTTTTTTTACTGACATGGTATATATAACCTAAAAAAAAGTAACCAGGATTACAATTTAATACGCCAGACGCGGTTTTCTCAGTTAAAAACAAGTACAGCAGTTTTTAACAATATAATTTTTTTAAGTTTTTTCGCATTCTGTAAACGATTACAATCTTTGAATGGTATTAAATTTTTTTCATCTTTACTTCAGTCAAGTGTGTTACTAAAGAGTTAGATAGCATTTATAATTCCACAACAGGAAACTGTGTATGTTTTGTAGAGTATAATGATCTGCAAATCAAAAAAGGACAAAAAGAAAACACCTTATCATTCAGACTAATCAAAAGTAAAAACACAAAAATACTGAACTCCGAGGAAAATCCGAAACGGAAAGTCTAAAATCAAAAGGCAAAATCAAAAGTCCAAACACATCAAACGAATGGATAACAACTGTCATATTCCTGACTTGGTACAGGCATTTTCTAATGTAAAAAATGGTGGATTGAACCTGGTTTTATAGCTGGCTAAACCTCTCACTTGTATGACAGTCGCATCAAATTCCATTACATTGTCAACGATGCATGAACAAAACAAACAAAGTCATACTCAAAGAGTAAAAATGTCAAAAATAGGGGTACAGCAGTCAATATTGTGTTATCATCTTAATATCACTATAAAAAACAACAAATGTAACGAAGAAGCACAAAAAGGCATACATCAAATTTAACATACTCATTTTGCTTTTCTTGTACGACTTAATTTATCTATGTAAAGTCTATAATGAGGGCTATTCATCATTGACGCCGTTAAAAGAAACGTGTCTTTTGGTCGCAGTATAACATTATAGTAATAAACTAATTTTATTTCTAAAGATAGAGATTAAGAAATCAGTTTTTTTTTATTTTTACAAGCATGTCGGAAAAATTAAATGGTTTATTTTTTAAAACTCTTGACTCTTGTCTCTAAACAATCCAGACAGTAAACAAATAATATTTCTATTCAAATCAGAGAGTAAACATGTTATTATTTAATTAAGTGAATTTTCACAGTTAAGATACTTCACTGTTTTAGGCAAGGGATTGAGTATTTGGGATAGATTTACACATACACCAGGAAAGATTCCCGGCAATGCCACGGGAGATTCAGCAGCTGACAGTTATCACAAATACCCGGATGACGTGAAATGTTTACAACAACTTGGGGTAAGATAAATATCAATTTCATATTCTAATGCTAAATAAGAGAATATGGACCTTTCGAATATCTCTCTAAACGATAAGATATGCGACTACCCACATTTTGTGTAATCTTTGGACAATATTTACGCGATGTTACACATATAGGAAGATGTGGTGTGAGTGCCAATGAGACAACTCTCCATCCAAATATAAATTTATAAAAGTAAACCATTATACGTCAATGTACGGCCTTCATCACGAAGCCTTGGCTCACACCGAATGGGCCCCAAAATTACTGGTGTTAAACCATTGAAACGGGAAAACAAATACCTACATTGCGGGGAACAACAAAGAATAAACAATAAGGAGTGGAGAGGGATTAATATAAGTTACAAAACTTGTGTTTCAATCCACTATAAATACATATGTTTTAACTAAACATTCAGGATATAAACAAATATAGAAAACATTCCGTTTTCAGTTAACAGTATAGTGTCTTACATGTTTTCTTTGACACATTAGGGAAAATTACATTTTGTAAAAAGATACGAAAGTGGAATCCCTTTATCGAGTTGTAAGTGATATTGTGAATGGTTGACCAAAGCGAGATTTGAAACCTGACAAAAAGATGTAAAATAAAAACTGATGGTTGTTTGTGAATTTTCTTACTGTACTGGTAATACGACATTATTTTGCTTGTGAATATTGCAATTGTCTTTTAGGCTAAACACTTCAAACTACAACTGTCATGGAGTAGACTACAACCGAATGGCGAGGGTAATTTAAACGCTAAAGCTGTAGAACATTATAATGGTGTTATTAATGCCTACAGGGATGCTGGTGTCCATCTTATGGTAGAGCTATATCACTGGGACCTACCTCAGGCTCTTCAGGACATCGGAGGATGGCTTAATCCGGATATCATACAGACTTTCACAAACTATTGTGATCAATGTTTTGAGACATTTGGAACTAAGGTTATTATCATTTAAAATTTAAAAAAAAAGAAAAGAAATATCTTTCATTTATGTTCCATTAGAGCAATATGACACAAGTATATATAGTAAATTACATAATCTAACTTATATATAACTACTTACGTGTACCATATGTCTTAAATTGATGTGTCTTTTGTGAAAGTAATTTCATCTAAACTTTAAATCTAACTTAAATACATTGTATATAAATACTTTTCATAGATTGTATCTTGAATACGACAAGAGGCATGGCCTATTTCTCCTGAATTTGTATTACTTAATGGGTCAACATCTGCTTTCTTTGAACCTATCGATATTCAATAAACCATATGCATATGTATAATTAAAATATGTTTCAACAATTTCAAGGAAAGAAACAAATCTTAACTTCGCTAGTATTTAACATGTTTAATGCTACGCAATCCATTGACAGTTAATTTGAGAGAAAAAACACTGCAAAATGTTTTTTGCATACACTTTACAAAATTTACTTCCGCAAAACTATTTTGCTTAAGACACTTAATTTCAAGTACTTGCCATAACCCTATTTTTTTCAAAAACAAAAAAAAATACACTTGCTTTTACATGATAGCATGTTGGGAAATACACCAACGTTTTCTTAAACCATCAAGTACTCATATGAAACTATGATTCTGAATGAAAAACCGAAGAACGTAAAACGTTAACCCTTCTATTTATAAATCATTTATGTAGGTTACACAATGGATAACATTCCATGACCCCTACACGTTTGTTTATGGAGGATACGGACGGACAGACATGGCTCCTGGTATTGGTGGACCTGCAGAATCTGTATATAAAGCAGCTGTCAATGTTTTACAGTCTCATGCTGCTGTATTCCGACTTTATAAAACCGTCTACGAAAAAACACAAAAAGGTATACAGTTTTTATCATTTTCTTACCAAAAAAGCAATGAATTGATTTATAATAGAAATGTTACATGGCAAATCATTCTTTAAATTGTCTTGCTGCAGCTGTGCATTCATATCTTTAAACTTCATAATATTGCGTTATTTTTTAAATTTTTTTTGTATATTGCAAACATGATACGGTTGACAATGATTATAAATCAGTAGAACTACTCCAGGTAGTGTTGGAATAACCTTACAATCAAACTGGTATGAGACCGGAGATAATACATCTAGAGATAGAGGGCTGCACTTTGATATCGGCATGTGGGCACATCCTTTGTTTTACGGAAAATGGCCTGAAGAGATGCAGTCATTCACAACAAAGTTCAATTTAACAAGTCCCTACGCTGTGCAAGGTAATACAAGTGCAAATTTATTTTCTTTAAATAAATAGCATATTACACAACCTGTGAAATCACAAATCAATGTTCTTTCGGGCAGATTTTTTACCTATGAAGTTTTTGTCAACGAGAAGAAATGTAAGCGTTTTTATTAAGTTAGGAAAATATATTCGGTGTGAGTAAAAGATAAAAAAAAACAAAAAAACGCAAGCCTAAATTTGTTCAGCATATCATCTACCGTACAAGACGTTTTAAAATTCAAGTATATTTCTGTTTACAGTCTTTGCAGTCTTTTGAGTTTGTGATAGTAAAGCTGTATTATTGCAAGATAAAAAAATACTGCGTTCCGCTATCACCTTTCGTAAAATACTTATAATATATATTGTTTGAGCTGCTTATTCGTGTAAACCAATTGAAATATATATACTGTAAAAGGGTGTGGTTTAACTGTGTTACTAGTAACTTAGGGTTTATAAAATTTACAGTTTGTGTAATGGATTTAAATTTTTTAACAAATATTACCAACAATGTTTGACAGCAGATTAGATAACACAAATCACGGACTCCTGCCAGAAAATATACCTTCAAACGAAATGTTACTTGCTTAGAATAGCTTCTGGACAGATATGTCTATATGAATGCAAAAACAATATTTACTGTCTATTTCCTTTGCAAAATAAAATTACACTTTTGCTGTATATATGTGTTTTGAGGAATATTTTTCATGTAATAATCTTATTCTTTTGGCAGGCACTCTTGACTTTTTGGATCTCTTATACGTCGGAACAATGTTTGCCAAACCGGTTGCAAGAATAGAACATCCGTTCTCCTCGTTCGATAACGACAAAGGTTTACAAATCTATGACTATAGGTGAACATCATTGTAGCTTGTTTATTCATTGAACTTAATAAATAAAAAAAGGGGGATAAGCACACTGTCATGGTTCAAGGAATTTGACTACAGGCACCATTCTTAATTCTAAATGCAATCTCTATAATCGTTAAACTTGCTGTAAAAATATTCTAGCAAAGTTGTGTTTTTGTCGTATTTTCTGTGTTTGAATATTTTTGTAATATATCTCTGTCATTCAGCTTCCTTCGAATATCCAAACAGTTATTAATTGATATTGTACGACCACTCGACTCTTCAACAAAATTTCAACTTTGCAACATCTATTTAATTCTGGATTTGTTTTTCATCAAAGTTATATATTGGCTTTACTACATGTTAAACTCTTTTGTTTGTACTTCGTATAGATCTGATCCTGAAACAGCTTCAGGAATAAGAAAAATCTTAAATTGGGTGAATCGTCATTACCCTGTTAAAGAGATGTATATTGCTGGGTATCTAGGTCGACCGACAACAGGACGTAACTCGCTTGAGGACTCGGAAAATGTCATGTGGTATCAAACGCACATAAATCAAGTACTTAAAGGTAATTCCATTCGTTTGATGTGTTTGACCTTTTGGATAAGGGAATTTCCAATTCGTATTTTCCTTCGAGTTTGGTGTTTTTTTATTGTATTTTTTAAAAATAGAAACATATCTGAGCTAATTTCTAAAATTATAAAAAAAAATAGTTCATCCATAGCATTCCGTGTACATGTACTAAAAGATCTTTCACTTTTTCAACAGCTATTCAAACAGACAAGGTAACGAATCTGAAACGTTTTTATGGGCGATCCCTTGTTGATAGCTTTGAATGGACAGATGGTTATGAGTTTAGTTATGGGTTCTGTATGGTAAATTTCACAGATCACAACTTACCGAGGATTCCTAAATTATCGTCATATTTCTACAAACAACTCATTATTGATAATGGGTTTGTCCCAGGTTATCCCGGAATTGGTGGATTATCAACAGCACCTCCTGAACAGACAAATGGCATTTTGTATGAGCGGTTTCCCGATGATTTTATGTTGATAACTGGTACATCTGCGTACCAAGTAGAAGGTGGATGGAATAAAGATGGTAAGTCTAGTATAGTCATGTTGTATTTTTAACTGCCTATAACGGGGAAACTTGTACCGTCACGTACTTAAAAGTTGTTCTGATAAAAGAATTCAAAGATTTGTTGTTGCATGAAATTGCTATACATCAGAATTTAGTCAAGGTATTAATTAATACCTTGACTAAATTCTGATGTATAGGAATCTGAAATTTGACACATTAAAAATAAAATAATTAGGTAACAACATGTTAAATGAACCTCTTGAAAATTTCTTTAATATCAAATTAACTTGTTTTAGCATTCCAACTGAATTTAAAGACTTAAAAACTATTTATTGCATGTGAAAATATTTTTTCAAAGATGATCTTTTATGATGTACAGTTGAAAAATGTGCATCGGGTGTATTATTGAAATTGCTATCGCTAATGTTATTGCACTAATATTTTATTACAAAGGTAAAGGTGAAAGTGTTTTGGATCACATGCTACATACAAATGGTCTGCATGGGAATAAATCTGGAGATGTTTCGTGTGACAGTTACAATAACTATGATAAAGATATCCAGTTACTGAAAGATCTCGGTGTAAGTTACGGTTAAATTGAATAACTTTGAAATGTGATAACATACCAATCTGATTTTTTTTCAATTTTATTACGTTCTTTTAAAGATTTTGCAACTCAAATTACTTTTTCGGACTTTTACTTAACATTTCAAAAAACTTCATCAGCACCCACTTAAGGTAACAGGTACGTAAATGGCTTGTCCTGCGATTTTTTAAAGAAATTGTATGCACGTAGAACTTATTGAAAGATAATGAAAAATGGAAAAATTTAAGTTGGTCACCGATCTAATTTCCGAGTTCCAGGCATTTGAAAATGGTAATGAAACAACATAAAGTACATAGACATAACGTCAAATTTGAACCAAAAATAAGAAATTTCAAGCTGTATTTATTCTGCAGTTTAAACCAGTCCTACGATTTTTCTATAAAAATCAAATGTTTTTAAGGTATTATTTTCCTTTCTTTTGATATATAATTTTCATGGGGTTACCGAACTCCTTTTTCATATATCAGCCGTTGAAAGGGTGTTGTTGACGGGAAAAGAGAGAAAAATCATGACGTCGCCGAAAGGATTACGCAACGTCAAGGCTATTTCAGCAGAATTGTAAAGACAACGACTGCCTCATTATAATTTGTTTGGCTATTCAAATGCGCTATAGAGCATATTATCCTGTCTGGAAAAAGGATTGATTACCTATTATTGTTTTTTCAGTAAGTATACGAGGTCCTAAGTATTTATAACATATTTCTGGAAAGATTAAAAACACAATGTTTAAGGACATATGTTAATAAACTTATTGAACAGAAACGATAAAAGATCTATCATTAAAATAGATTCTCCTAATGACGAGATACATTCAATGTTCACATATTCGACCACAATGTTGCTGCTTCACAATATTGAAGGCGAAATATAACGCGCAACGGGAAATTGAAACTTATAAGCCGAAAACATAATGACAATGTCTTGTGAAAAAACGAAAAACGGCCAAAAGACAAACAATGGTAAATAAATGGGAAAATGTGTCCATGGGATACAGATGCGCCCGCTTGCATATGATGTTAAAAAGTGATATTACTAAAATACTTTAAAAGTGACGCCACCAAAATTTAAACTAGATCTGTAATTTTTTTTTGGTAATCAGCATTGTGTATAAGTCTTCTAACATTTGGTTGAGGCAAACTAAAGTTAGAGATCGGAAACCAATTTTGGACAGTACGACGGAGGGACAGACGGACAAGTGTTAAAAGTAATGCCCCCTCCGCTACGGCGTGTACATAAAAAAAATCACAACATTTAACTTTTAATCCTCCGATAGTTGCAGGAGGTCATGCATATAAAATATATAAAATTAAGGTTCAATGACACGAGAACACAACATAAACATGAACACATACTTCGATCCAAATAGTACTGGTCATTTGCAAACTTAAGTAGTGTGTTTAATATGACATGAAAGGAGATGGGGGATAAATGTAAATTATAGGCAAAAGACCAACAAAAAGAATATTTCAAAGTTTGTTGTATATTATCCCTACTTTTTTCTCCATCGTTGGTTTTGTTCCGTTATTATAGTGCGGAAAGTGCATATATAGATGTGAATATCTAAAAACAAATGTATATAAATAACAACTTATTTATCTTTTTTTTTTTGTTATTCGGCTTTGCCGCGGTTGACAATGTTTTCTCGGGATACCAATCTGCTATATCCCCCACTCAGCTATGTGTTGTTATAAATTGTTCAACATAGACTTTGAACACTTTATATGACGTTCAGATAAATGTATCCAGTCTAGATTTTATGAGCTGTAATGATCAAGCTAACAATGTACTGAATAGAAAAGCTATCAGGATCACTGTACCAAATTCAGTGGACTGCGCCCGTAAAAGGCAGAGAACAGCTGAAGTGGCTTACCAACTCACTGACATAGTTTTTACTTTTTGGAGCTCCACATATCCTGCATAGTGATAATTAATAGGAATTTCTTCTTTGGTCAGAGCTATAATTTATGCATGATTGACAACTTCCCTCCTCAAAGTCCATAGGAATATAGAACGCTGACACAAAGAGTATGATGATTTTATGATCACACCAGAACAACTGACAATGGTCTGAATGATTAGGAATTGTGCAATTCTATTTAAAAAAACAAGTAAATAAATAATTAATATTAAAACCCAACTGTAAGAAAACAATTGAATAATTGTTTCCATCCATTGAAAAAATAAAAAAATAAAAATAATTGGAAGAAGATTTTTATTTTATTTATTCTTTCAATGACTCTGTCACCTGACACTAGTAGTCCGTATTTTAGTGTCACCTAGTTGTTTAGCCCAATATGCTCAAATTGGCATATTTGCTGAAGTTATTACTTAAAAAAAAACCAGATGGAAGGAAGAAACAAATAAAACTAAAAGATAGCGAGTTGTACAAGTTATTATCTTCTTCTCAACAAAAACTGTACAGGTAATTACTCGTACAATTATTTTTGTACAAGTAATAACTTGTATGATGGCATCATACGAGTTATTACTCTTACAAAGTTTTTGTACAGGTAATAACTTGTACAAAATAATAAGATGTACACGACATATATACTTTGCTAATTATTTTATTTGAAGTGGCGGGAAAGCCGTAGTTTTCAATCAGCGGATCTATATTTTTCCCTGCCGCTTTTTCATGCTGGAAGCTTCAGTGTAATTCACAATGTTCCATTCAATTCAAATTGACTGAAAAGTAAATCGTATTCATTTCTTTAAAATTTTGTTCATTTTGAAAGACATTTTTACTTCGGAGTTCCCGTTTGTTCATGCGGAAGGCCCCATCACCATTAGTCATTAAGATTCTCGTTCAAGTTTATTGTCACTTTCCTCTGCTTACCCGTTTGAAGTAATTTCCGACATTATATTTTACAAATTTCTTGTCACACAGAAAGCAATTAAACTCTTTTGCTTTTCAATATATTTTTTTACTATAAATTGTTTATTTTAAAATAGCACCAGTACTTTCATTTTCAAATTCTATTTATAGACCATATCGCGGACGTGAAAGAAAGCACTGTAAAGAAAGATGTATGTTTATATTTATATGAGAAAATGGTTATATAACAGTTATAACAGGAATATCAAAATAAAAAAAAATATCAGTATTAACCTCTTTTTTTGTGTCGAGGATTGAATACGTCCTAGCCGTTTTCACTCACCATGCTCACGTTGACAGTTGTTTTGGGAAAATGTATTTCTTTGCAAATGAATGAATGCAAGTCCGTGACAAAGTTTGCTATGGAATTTCAATAAATAAAATGACAATATATAGTGTAAGCTTTAATTTGTTATTGTGGGAGTTTACGCGTGTAATGCATGTACGTGTTTATGATATTCTTATCAATTTATACTACATTTCGTTTTCACGTCACATAGTCTATCAACATTCCCGATATTTTAAGTCTCTGATCTTTGCCGATTTCCGGCGTATAGTAAGTTCATGTATGGACAGTTACCCCAAGGTATAAACAAAAAAAGTTCCGAGATCCATTCTTTGTACTTTTAACAGTTTTGTAGAAACATAATTTATATGCATTGCAAGCTTTACGTTGGTCAGCTAGTATTAGTGAAGGACAGTAAACCCAACTCAGTCGCTCTTCGGTCATCACGACATGCCAAGTTTCTTTCATTTTCATGGGAGGAAAGCACTGTTGAAATGTTACAAGATATTTCATTTTACATTCTTCAATTTTAGCTATATTTTGATGAGATGCATTCAATACTCTTCCACCAAATTGACCATTATTCCGACGAAGCGGAATATATACCGACATCTTGAAAATATTTACATTGTGTTTATACTTTCAAAGCTTTATAAAGTTGTTTACCCGACGGCGGTATTCCAAAAATACAAATAGAACGTACACAAATGGATACTGCATAATACAATTTGTACACCGAAAAAACGGTTTCTGTGGAAAAATGTCAGAGTTTTGATATTGTTTTCTTCTGATGTTTCAGTCTCGTTGGAATCTCGTTCTGGAATTATTTCCAAAACATGTAGTTTTTGAGTAATAAATTTTTCAAATTTTATTACCAATCAAGACAGTCTTTTTGCCCAAAATTTTGAGAAAATGGGTTAGGGGTACAAAAAAATGATTTTACCAGAAATGAGTACATCCAATAACACTATTTTTCTTTTCAAATTTATGACATATGTATTTTTTCAATCATTTTTAACAAAGAGGTTGGAATAATATGCATTTTGTTCTTTAAACAGAGAAAAATCACAAATTGACAAAATTAACAGCATGGTAAACTAACACAAAAAAAGCATCAAAATATGATAAGACTTTCTTATATTTCCTCCTACCTATAGTTAAATTCATTCAGATTGGTCCACTTCATCTTTGTTGAAAGTATGAAAAAAAAATAATTGTGGAACTGTAATTTTTACACAATAGTTGCAAATAAATAATGGGTAAAAAATTATGAAAATTAGGAAATCAAAATTGGGTACTTTCAAAGGGCTGTAAGCCAAAACAATTTTTTTTTCTTCACCAATTATTTTATTACAGTCATATAAACCCAAAAAAATCAGGTTGAGAAAAAAGTTATATTCTAGAAATTTACATCCTTAAAGTTCACAATCTTATATATCTGGCTTTCAAAAACTTTGGGACATTTCGTTTGCTACTTTTTTTCAAAACTGTCCGAAGATTTTTGAAGTTTTGTCGATCATAAATATATTTTGCCATCCGGACAGAAGTTTTTTTTTCAGTCAGTCTTCTGAAAAACAAAACAACGTCCATCTTTCTTTGTTTTACGACTATTTTATAAATATTGTACTGAAACTATTTAGTGGTGAATAAATCTCTTCCATTGTGAATTTTTTACCTATCATTAAAAATCCATGATTTTGATATAGTATGGATGAGTTATTGAAATAGACGTCATTTATAAAATATTGGTATTTAGAATTTCAACACCGATCTTTCTTATATGAATGAACATTCACTTTGGTAAAACGAACTTTTCTAATTCATTGAACCACTAAATGATTTATGATTGATTGAAAATAGTATTATACTACTGTCGCATCTTTAAACTTCAAGCACTTATCTTTTTATAATTTGAATTAACAGGACAATTCTTGTCATCATTTCATTGAAGGTACCGGCTTATCATTTCTCTATTTCCTGGACAAGAATACTACCTGATGGAACAAACACGAGTCTTAATCAAGCAGGAATCGATTATTACAATAATGTTATTAACACTCTACGAAAGACCAATATCGAACCTATCGTTACGTTATATCATTTTGACTTGCCTTACCAACTCGAGAGATTGGGTGGCTGGATGAATGAAGAAACTGGAAATCATTTTAAGAACTATGCTGATATATGCATGAAATACTTTGGCGACAGGGTAAGTATAACCAAAATCATATTATTTTAAATATGAATTTTATCAAATAATTTGAAAGGTTGAGGAGTACACTGAGGTCTAAAATATTGAAAACAACACCTTTAAAAATTTCTTGCGTCCGAAGCGCTTGTCTGGATTTACCTCCATCAGGAACTCTCAAAGCCAAACATTACAAATCCGAAGATGTATAAGTACCGAAACCGTTGAAGAGCTATATGTCAAAAATACCTAAAATAAATAGCCAATTTCATCTAAAGCCAACTTCTAAGGGATACAGTAACAAAAAAGCGGAAAACTATATGTAGCAATTATTCATTGCTTAAATTCATTCTTTTGAACTCTGATGATTAGTTGTTATCATTGGCAATCATACTACACATCCTTCGTTTTATATACTTAACATAGGGTAAACATTAATACTAATAAATATAACATTAAAGCGATCCAAGTGCTCCAAGAAAAATCCTTCAAAAAATGTTACAAGAAAATATAAAGAGTACAAGTTGTCATATTTGCAATCTAAAGACAGCCGTGGTGATCCGTAGCAATTACGAAATAAATAGTAAAGACAAGTAAAAGAGGAAACTATATGTTAACTACTTCTTGGTTGTGTTATTTCTTTTCAGTGAGGGTACACGCACATTTATATATCAAAGT
The DNA here is from genome assembly GCF_963676685.1 of Mytilus edulis. NCBI lineage: Eukaryota > Metazoa > Mollusca > Bivalvia > Mytilida > Mytilidae > Mytilus > Mytilus edulis. The sequence continues at coordinate 39,429,434 of NC_092349.1, read as the reverse complement.
GTTTTGAAAGTCTTCACTATATGTATGGACTTCTAGTCTTACTAATATATAATGATACGTTATGTTTTCGATTTATATCAATGGTGTTCCTTCGAAAGATCAAACATTTTGTAATAAAACTGTATAATTTAATAACCTTGTTTGCATTTAGGTTACTAAATGGATAACAATAAATGATCCATTGAAAGTGGCAACAAATAATTCTACACCTGGTAAACCTGTGAGCTATATAGCTGGTAAAAATCTTATGCTTGCTCATGCTGCGGTATACCATCTATACAACAAAACATATAAAGCAAAACAAAAAGGTACGAATAATTTTTGATATGTGTTGTTCTCTATAATGAGTAAATCAACATCCACCATGCTTTTGAACATTCGTGTTCCGTCCGTTATACTTTTATTAACCGGATTTTTGTGACAAAAATGTCGGTTATTGATTTGCGGATGCACGGCGGGCGGGCGGGCGGCAATCAAATGTTGTCCGTGCATTAACTCATGAACCGTTCAACCAAAGCTTTTAAAATTTTAATATGTTGTTACTGACAACTAAATGAAGGTCAAGTTCAATAATGGCGATTTTGACTTGTACCGTTCAGGAGTTATGGTTCTTGAAAGATTGAAAAATGGAGTTTCCAGTCGTGTCAGTGCATTTACGCATGAACTGTTCTACCAAAGCTTCCCAAATTTTAATATGTTGTTACTGATGACAAAATAGAGGTCAAGTTTAATAATGACGATTTGGACTTTTACAGTTCAGGAGTTATGTTTCTTGAAAGATTGAAAAATGGAGTTTCCAGTCGTGTCAGTGCATTTACGCATGAACTGTTCTACCAAAGCTTCCCAAATTTTAATATGTTGTTACTGATGACAAAATGGAGGTCAAGTTCAATAATGACGATTTTGATTTTTACCGTTCAGGAGCTATGGTTCTTGAAAGATTAAAAAATGGAGTTTCAAGTCGTGTCCGTGTATTTACACATGAACTGTTCTACCAAAGCTTCCCAAATTTTAATATGTTGTTACTGATGACAAAATGGAGGTCAAGTTCAATAATGACGATTTTGACTTTTACCGTTCAGGAGTTATGGTTCTTGAAAGATTGAAAAATGGTGTTTCCAGTCGTGTCCGTGCATTTTCTCATGAACCATTCAACCAAAGCTTTTGAAATTTTTATATGTTGTTACTGATGACAAAATGGAGGTCAAGTTCAATAATGACGATTTTGACTTTTACCGTTCAGGAGTTATGGTTCTTGAAAGATCGTAAAATGGGGTTTCCATTCCCGTTGTTGCATTTACTCATGAACCATTCAATCTAAGCTTTTCAAATTTTTATATGTTGATACTGATGACAAAATGGAGGTCAAATTTGATATTGACGATTTTCACTTTCACCATTCATCAGTAATGGTTCTTGTGATATTGCCAGGACACAAATAAATGTTAATAAATCCGGTTTGCTGTCGTTGTGACAGTCTCTTGTTTGACATTACACTTACATTTCTACTTAGAGGCATCCTAATCACAAATACAAAAAAGTAATATACACATTTATTTAAATTGCTTTATTTTATAGCAAACATTAAGCATTTGAATACAGGGATACGTTTCGTTTTATTTTCGAGATATGAGTTTAAAATTATCCCGTTAACGATGTTAAAACACGGAAACTGTTCAATTAAAAACTGAGCATTTATCCGGGTAACATAAAAAAAATGTTCCTTTCTTTTTATTTTCTGATATTTTAATACACAATTGTTTTGGTAACCAGGACGACTATATATTATCCAAAGAGGTTTTGATGAATTTCGCTCTTGCATTTTGAGTTGGAAACTTGGTTTCTTGATAATTCCGAATGTTATTAACAGAGAACTTAATAATCATGGAAATCAAATTCTAATATAATTGAAATTATATTATGATAAAAATGATACACAAACAGAAATGTGCCATATTGTTTCTTTAAACAATGAACGTTTATTCCAGGAATGGTCAGTATTGCATTAAATACAGAGTGGTTTGAACCTAAAAATCCAAAAAATCCACAGGACATTCAGGCTGCAGAGCGAGCCCTACAATTTCATCTAGGGTGGTTTGCAAATCCTATCATTAAAAATGGTGACTATCCAGAAGTAATGAAAAGCGGAAATAAAAATTCTGAAAAATTGCCTAGATTAACAAAGCAGGAATCAAATATTCTTAAAGGTTTGATATTGATTTAGTACTATCTTCTATATTGACAGGAGTATGTTGTTTAACTATTGAAACGGACAGTAAGATTGATGTAAAGACACACCATATTGTTCTATTCTATATCAATGCATACTGTATACTCAGGTATACTTGATAGTTATCAAGGTACCAGGGTTATAATTTAATATGCCAGATGCGCGTTTTGTTTACATAAGACTCAGCAGTGACGCTCAGATCAAGATAGGTAGACAGCCAAGTACAAAAAAAAAATCCCTAGTATTTCGAATAATTCATACTTTTGCAAACGAAACATGGTTCTTTGTACAAAAATATATGTATTCAAAAATGAAAAAAAGATCATAGGATCTCATTGCTATGATTCTTTTTTCTTATGAAACTACACATACATTTCTACTTAAGTGCACCCTAATCACAAATTCGAAAAAGCAATATAGGCACATAGATTTCACTAAGTAGTGACCCCCCCCCCCCCCCCCCCCCCCAACAAAAAATCACCTTGTCTTTGGATTTTTTAATTTGCCAACACACATTTGGTCTCAAAATATCATATAAGGAAAGAAAAGCTACACACCTCGAAAGTCATGTTTTCACTCTTATAGTTTTGCAGTTAATTATATACAATAGATCATTATAAGTTTTGCATTTTAACAGGAACTGTAGATTTTTTGGCTGTCAACACATTCACTGTCAAAACTGTTACCCCTGACAATGAGTTTAATGTCAATTTTCGGTCGGATTTCGATAAAGACGTTGGAGTGAAAATCGAAGTAGATCCTAAATTAAAAGGGTAATTAATAAAGCTTTATAGTATAGTGTGTCTTCTACTTATATCTAAGTGAATGGTTAATGAAAAGAGTGAGACTTAAACATCATGTTTTACATTTAGTAACAGACTTTGTTTTTAAGATTTGGGAAGCCTTACCCTTTTTATAAATTTGTCACTTATCTGAATACTTACAAACCGCAAAAGAGTAAATATTTAGCTATTTTGATATACGGTTATTTTCGCAAGATTTGATACTTTTTTTTCATAATGCAGAACGTGTAAGGCAGATCTAAAAGTAGCAACTTGGGGTATTCGGAAGTTACTAAACTGGATAAACTATAACTATAACATATCAGTAATGGTTACCGAGAATGGTATATGTGATAACGGAAAAATAAAGGATCTGCAAAGAATTGATTTCCATAGACAATCTATCAACGAAGTTTTAAAAGGTAAAGTATTTTTAAAAAGAACTGCTTTAAATTTAACCAAAAGGGCCTTTGATGTTGCGCTTTCTAGAATTTCATACTATTAAACTACATGTAAATATAATGTTGTAATGTTAATTTGCCAACTTGGTCAACTTACATGAAAGCATATTTGCATTTTCTGCCATTTGATTCTATGATGCTCCAGTTGAAAAAACTAATCATTACAACAACAAAATGCATATGATATAAACCGGACATAAAAAATAATTTCAATAGCCAGTATCTCAAAGGTCACTTTGAAAAAGCCAACTCTATGAACCAAACATACCGAATGTAATGCAGCCTATGGTAATGTCTTTACAGCAAACAAACTTTCACTGTTTAAAAGAGTACATAATAAAATCATCATAGATTCCAGAATTGAAATTTTATATTTGCGCCAAACGGGCATTCCCTCTACAAAGACTGATCAGTGACACTCGAATAAAAAAATGTTAAAAGGCAAAAAAAAGTTCCAAGTTGAAGAGCATTGAGGACCAAAAATTCTTAGATGTTTTGCAAAATACAGCTCAGGTAATCCATTCCTGAGGAACTTGTTTAGGCATATATTTTTTTTTTATCTGTATTTAATATTTCATTCTTCAGCAATTAAATATGATGGCTGTAAAGTGATTGGATATTCAGCATGGTCATTCCTAGATAGTTTTGATTGGAATAACGAATATAAATCACCTTTTGGTCTCGTTCACGTAAACTTTAATTCGCCAAATAGGACGAGAACGCCAAAATCTTCTTTCAAATTTTATAAGCAACTCATAAAAGAACATGGATTTAGACCTGGCTTTCCGGGGAAAGGAGGCCGTGGGACTGCTCCAGCATATGGAAATCAGTTTTATTACGACGTGTTTCCAGAGAAATTTGTATGGAGTTCAGCTACATCCGCTTATCAGATTGAAGGAGGATGGAATGAAGGAGGTATGTTTTAAGGAAATAAATTGCTCCCTTTATTATATTATTTAGTCTTACTTTCATTCATTTGAATTTGTCTGATTGTGAGAATCATATACTGCACATAAAGTAACACATTTTATTGGTTTTGTCAAACTATTGTTTCGTTTATTTCACAGTATTTTAATGTTTGTATTCACAAAACAAAATCAAGTATTGGTCTGTTTTCAAGGTACATTATGTATTTTGATTTTGACAGTTCTTTTTCATTATGATGATCAAAACGTTTTTGACATTATGTATTTTGATTTTGACAGTTAAGAATGACATAGTCTTTTTCATTATGATGATCAAAACGTTTTTGATTTTTTTTAACAAGAATTGAAATTTGTTTTTGTTACTATAAGACTAAAGCTAGACAAGATTTCAATAGACACTAGGCAAAAAAAGAAACGTTACATTGGTTTTTAATTTGAAAATATCACATATATTAATTTCAAATATTTTCATGATTAAAACTAGTAACCCGAATGATTTATCTATCAAATTTACTCATATATAAAAAAATCGGAGATGACGTGACGTCATTTTCTGATTTCACACAAATAACCATTTTTTCAAAAATTAATCCTGTATAGAGTTGGAATCGAGTTGTCCTTTTTGTCATTTATTGTGTCGAACACGATTGTTAACAAAAGGTCGCATTAAATAATTGAGAAAGTTACACGTCAAACAATACCCCGTCCACGCCAAAATGAGAGAGAACGAGCTATTGGGATGTTGGAAGCAGGAATGACTCAAGTACAGGTTGCAAATCATTTTAATGTCTCTAGAATGACTATTGCAAGACTTAAGACTCGTCTTAGAGATACTGGCACAACAAATGATCGCCCCCGTAGTGGCAGGCCACGTGAAACGACGTTACGTCAAGACAGACACATCCGCATCATTCATCTCCGGAATCGATTTGTTAACGCGTCACAAACTGCACGACAGACCCACGGAAGACATAACAACAGAATATCTGCTCAAACAGTTCGTAAGCGATTGCGTCAAGTTGGTCTTAGAGCTCGTCGTCCATTGAAAGGACCTATCCTTACGCAGCGTCACAGAATGGCGCGACTTCAATGGACACGGGTACGGATTCGATGGAATAGGCAAACATGGAAACAGGTTCTTTTTACCGATGAATCTAAATTCAACTTGAAATTTAGCGACGGCAGAGCCAGGGTCTACCGGAGACGCAATGAACGATTTTCTGATGCGTGCGTGCAGGAAACAGATCGGTTTGGTGGTGGCGGAATCATGGTATGGGGCGGAATTACCTACCAGGAACCCACCGAGCTCAAATCATCGTTGGTAACCTAAATGCAACAAGGTATAGGGACGAAATTCTGGCTCCATTGTACTCCCGTTTCTCCGAAGACATCGTTTTAACCACGTTTTTTCAGCAGGAAAACGCCCGTTGTCACGTGGCACACACTTTTATGACCTTTTTGGAGAATAACCATATTCGTGTGTTGCTAGCAATGTCTCCAGATTTATCACCAATTGAACATCTTTGGGACGAACTTGGACGACGTATCAGAAATAGTCAAAAATCCACCGGAAACGCTAGCCCAGCTCCGAACAGCACTTTTCAGGGAATGGAACAACATCCCTCAAGATTTTATTCGAGGTCTTATTGATTCCATGCGACGGAGGTGTCAGGCGGTCATAAATGTAAGAGGTGGTCATGAAGGTATTGACATGTTAACCCGAATTCTGTACTCGTCCTGTTAAAATTGTCTGAAAATGTGCAATATTGTTTTCAATAAAGAAAACATGTTATTGTTCTCTTCAAAATCATGTTAGCTAACTATTCCATTAAATTTTTGTTATCAATTTTTTGTTATAAAAAAAATTAAATGATCTTATAAGCATGTAACGTTTCTTTTTTGCTCAGTATATTTCAATCTAAGTGTTAATAATAATGCATTCAAATTTAGAATAAAATGCAAACGTAGTTAAATTATTATGAATTATTTTATATCTCAAACTAAGGTAGCAACAATTATACTCCAGTTTTACATTGTAGGAAGAGGACCAAGTGTTTGGGATGACTTCGTTCATTTGGGTAACACAATTGCTGGCAATGTTACTGGTGATGTGGCTTGTAATAGTTATCACAAATATAAAGATGACATCAAAATCTTGAAAGAAATGGGGGTATATACAACTAGTTTAAACTTCCTTATAATGTTTCTTCTTATGTTTGTTCTTATATTCTCAAAGATATAATAATTGACTCGAGACTTGATTACCAGTTTTTTTTTTAAGTTTTAAAAAGTTTAAAAATATGTTGTTATTTTACTTTTAAAATCAATGCAGTGTAAACATGTTATGAGCAATTATTACAGAGCTTGTGTATTACTAAATTTCATTCATTACTGAATTCTTTCAAGTTTCTTTTATTATAATGTGTCAAGGACTGACGCACTTATAAATCACTCATTGGAGGATATCTTTATGTTAGAAGACATGTAAAGATAAAACAGTCCAATATTTTTCCCACGAATATACCAATTTTGGAAAATATTTTTTTTGGTTGACGAAAAGTTATAATTCATGTATAAATGTATTTTATCAAATTGCCAGATTCAAAAGGCAAATTTCCTTTATCAGGAACAAAAATCTAACAGAAAACAAAAGTTTAGCAATTATTTTAACACAATGCAATTATTCCGTATGTTGTAAAGAGCTACAATATGTGCTCGATTTTTACTGTGCACACTCTGTTTTATTGTTATTTGTGAATTTCTTTATTTATCAAGAATTTTTCTTGATAATCAAAGGATATCTAATCTCTGAAAACAATGTCTTTTTTTTAGGTGAGCGCATACCGTTTTTCAATATCCTGGTCAAGGATATTACCTACTGGGTTAAAATCCAGTTTGAATCAAGAAGGTATTAATTACTACAACAGTTTGATTAACGGACTGATTGCGGAAGGAATCAAACCTATGGTAACACTATTTCACTGGGATCTACCTGCCAATCTAGAAAACACATATGGTGGATTTCTAAATAGCTCAATTCAGCAATATTTTACAGACTATGCTAAAATATGCTTTGTAAACTTTGGTGATAGGGTAAGATTTAATTTATACTATGAATATATTTACTTCATATTTGTATGACTCGTATGGCATGATAAAATAGATAAAAACAAATACCTTCTCTCAGACCTGTACTTTTTTTAATGTGTATAGGAATGAATACATACCCTACGACGCCGCCAGGTCTGTGTTTTTGTTAATTTTCTTGATTTGAACTGATGAGTTTGATCTCTTCAACACAACTGTCCAAGGTGACATTTTCTATTAAGTGATAAAGTTCATTTATAGAAGAAAAAAAAAAGCAAAATTCTATATTTAAACAAAATAAAAATGGATTGATACCATCGAGCCCCCCTAAATAGATATTGTATATATAGTCATATCATCTGAAATATGGAACTGAGTTTCAGTTGAACAATTATTCAGGTAGTTGTGGTCCTTCAACATAGACAACTATAAGACAAAAAGGTTGTTTATGCTGCTTAACTTTGTACTTCTTACAGCCTTTTTTTGCGCACCTAACGAGTCTTATGCAGACGAAACACATGGCTGGTATAAATAAAGGCAACAGTAGTATACCGCTGTTCAAAACTCGTAAATCTATGGACAAAAAACAAAATCGGGGTAACAAACTCAAACTGAGGGAAACGCATTAAATATAAGAGGAGAACAACGACACAACACACAGAAACGGACTAAGCATTAGACAAGATCCGATGAGAATAAAAAATATCAATTTGGGATAGAAAAGTACCGTGACACGTCTTATAGTAATGTGAATTCACACTCAAATATAAGAGAAAACAAACGACACAACGGAACCCAACGTGAAAATGTTAAACACACAGAAACAAACTATGATATAACAATGGCCATTTTCCTGACTTGGTACAGGACATTTTTAAAGAAAAAAATGGTGGGTTGAACCTGGTTTTGTGGCATGCCAAACCTCGCACTTTAATTACAATGTTAAATATAACATTAAAATGACAACATAATATTACAGGACTACAATACAAATAAATAGGAGAACGTATTAGGCAAAGAAACACATGAATAATAGATAACAAAAGGCATCAGGTTTAAAATTCAATACGCCAAAAACGCACAGCATCAGCGTGTTATCTTTGATGAGTTTTTCCTGTTAAAAGTTTATTCTGTTCATTAGCGGTAGGGTTCGGTAAGTATTTGTAAAAAATATCTATTTTTAATGAATATTCTGAAAGAATAATGATAGGGTGAATGTTATTAACTACGCTACCTAAAAACCAAAATGACAAGAATTTTTTTTTTATACAGAAGCATTATGTTTGATAATTTTTGATACAAATTAATATTTTTCCTTCCTCTTAAAGGTCAAGTTATGGATTACATTTAACGAGCCCTGGATAACAGCCTGGACCAGTTACGGGGAAGGCGGATTCCCTCCTGCCAAACATGGCAAAGGCACAAACACCTACATTGCAGCTCACAACATCATATTGTCACATTCAAAAACTTACAGACTGTATAAAAAAAATTTTAGTCACCAAAATGGTACAGTATTTCCTATTGCTTAATTTTTTTTATTTAGCAATGAAGAACAACAGTCAGAATCCATTCAATGACGAAAATAATCTTGTTTTATTCCAATTGTTACATATTTGCCTAAACAGTTTAAAGAATGGTGATAAATGAGGATCTTCCGTTTGTTGCCAATGTAAGCCAGGATTAATAGCCAGTATTTTGATACATTTAAACAATGAATAAATCTATGTATTCTATTGATCTAATTAATTCCTCGTAAAAATAGTTAGATCTCCGCATTTTATATGTGGCTATGTTACTCACCTTGGTAGGATTAATTTATATCGCGATATTTGTAATATCGATGGGAAAATAGTAAAGATCAACATATTGTTAATGTATTCATCATAACCTAGATATTTCAATTATAAGAAAACTGGTACACTTTTTATTGAAATAAATTATATATTTCTGCGTTAGGCGAGGTTGGTATTACATTAAATGTTGGTTGGGCTGAACCACGAAATCCGTATAATCAAGATGATATAGAAGCTTCTGAACAAGCATTGATGTTTGATTTTGGATGGTTTGCAAGTCCTGTAGTGTACGGTGATTATCCCGACTTAATGAAATGGAGTGTGGGAAATAATAGTAAAATACAAAGCATACCGTCATCAAGGCTTCCTGAATTTACCGAAAGTGAAAAGCTTTTAATTAAAAGTAAGTATGCATTAACAACATTTAAACCATAGCAAACGTAGAAAATAGATGAAATTATTATGACGATGACGTGAAGTGATTACTTCTATGTTTCTGTAATAAAGGCACAAACGGTAAATGCTCTTATTTTCAATACTTCATTTATTTAAATCTTTTACAAATTCACACACCCTTTGAAAAAAGGACATTTGTTATTTGTCACAGTTTTTTAATGAGAACTTTAAAGGGAAAATTCACGATTTTTTACTTATGGTTTAAATATGTTCATTATGACATAATATATATATTCACAAAGTTTTATCGCTATATGTGCAGTAATAAAGGAGAAATTCAATAATTAATGAAAAAATATCAACTACTTCCTGTAGGTCGTGACGTTTTCTCCTGATTTTTGCATGCCGGGATTTAAAATACAATCATTAAAAGTCTTGGTTTTTAATCATATTTTAACGTAATCGTAAGCGCGCCGATGACGTATGCTTTATCTAATAACCATCCGATAATAAGAAGATAAAACGCACAGACGTTCAATTGTACTCATTCGTGAGATAAATTATCTATGTTAAACGTATATATTCGAATTATTTTTGTAGACAACACAACAAGTTATAAATTTATTTTTAATAAATGCATTTTCGGACTGATAAGGTGAACAAATTAAAGTACAATAATCTGTAAAGACAATATGTTGGTGAACTATTATTGACCTTTTACTATCTCTGCTATGGCTAGGTTTATACGATGTGTGTATTCACGGTTCTGTGGCAATACTCGTAGATGGCTTGTTGAAAGGTAAATTGTTATTTGCACTTCGGTATTTAACCACGCCTCTAGGGCACACCTTGCCAGGTGTGACTGTCTATTCGGATCAGTGGTAGCATTTAATACACACATTAAAAATACATATTCAAGTTGGTGACAAATAAAAATTGGTCGCCGTGGAATTATTTAATTATATTTGGTGCTATTATTTTTTGAATTCAAATAAGTTAATTTACTAATAAATACACAATTTTCGGTTAAAGACGGGAAACTTAATTCATATGTCAGAATGAAATGATATACAAGTCTTGTCCTTGATTTATGTCTCATAAAAAAGGGGGACTTAGAAATTAGAAATAGCTTTACTAAATCATTTTTATTTGTCTTTATTAGGCGAAAAAATGTACGAGAACACTTACATTTAGACTTTTGAAAGCCATGTATTAATTAATATATGAAACTATCTGAAGATAACTCTACCGAAGCGGAATATAATATGTACGAATAAAGAAAAAAATATTTTTGTAATGGAATCGAAAAATTACGAATAGATATTCTTTTCAAGTGTGATAAACGTCAACCAAATTTATTCATAATCGGGTACGTCCTTATTAAAATCTGAGACAACTATAATAATCGTCGTCTCCCAACGTATACTTAAATAACTATTTGATCAACGATGTTTAAAATTAAAGACAACGAATTTAATGTTATCTTTCCCTATTTTTGAATGTTATTATAAGTCTGTTCAACTTGCAAGAATACCCCTAAAGCGGACAAATATCCGACAAGCAGTTTATTCTTTAAATTGCTGTCATTGAATATCAAGAAAGAAAATAAATCCCGAAATTGATACTCAATAGTTTTCCTAGAAAATATTCACATTTCTTGGGGATTATTAGTGTACGTCCAGTTGCATATATTTTACATGAATGTTGGAACAATTGTGATGATGACGAATTTCGTCCTTTATTCGAGAACAATTTAATTGATATATAAATCTGTGAGTTTACTATGTTCTTAACTTCGATGAACCAAAGCAAGTTATAAATTGACCTGTATTTAAATCAAATTGTTTCTTTTTTTTCTTCTTCTTCTTTTGGTATACAATAGTCTATCGAATTCGTTGATTACATACTGTTGGCATACGTGGACTAGTCTATTTACAAAACTTTTACCACAATTTACACAAAATGTATGTTTCTTTCTTATGTTCAATGTATTCATGTATACATATTTTAAATAGCGCTACTGACTATAGTTCCGTAACTTTCTACCAGGCGTATGTATACACGAATCGTCGACAAGTGCGCACATTTTTTTAGATCAATAATTCTGGTATGTTCCAATGGTAAACGGACAGAAAGTCACAGGACAAAAAGTCACAGGACATAAAGTCACAAATTTGGTAGGACAAAAAGTCACAGGACAAAAAGTCACAAATAATTTGTTGACAATTGTTTGAATTTATAAGAGAAATATCTTGAAATATTTACTTTTTAATACATATATTCAAATTAAAGTTTAGGAAATGTGTCATTATACTTGAAAAGTCAAGAATTATTTAATTTTAATCATGCAAAAGATATATTTCTTGGCACCATGAAGCCATTTAAGTGCCAAGCCACTTTGACATTTTGTTTTTTTAACAATTATTTGATTATCTTTTATATATTTTTGATAAATTTTGTTTACAAAAATGGTATATATACAATAGTTCAAGAAAAATACAAAAATATTTTTGTAGAAATAAGCTGTTTTTCTTTAAAGAAAATAATCGGAAAAAATGAATTGTGACTTTTTGTCCTGTGACTTTTTGTCCGTGACTTTTTGTCTGTGACTTTTTGTCCTGTGACTTTCTGTCCTACATTCGTTCCAATCTGTCCTAAACTATTGACAACGAGTATATATTACATTTTCCCAAATTAACCCTTGGAAAAATATGTAAATAGATTTGTATTTCTTCAATGATTTTTTTTTTTTATAAATAATATTCTTTACACCAGAAATGTTATTTATAAACAAGCGTATGAGTTCAGTAATGACTAGTATATTATATCACTTTCGGACACGCAAGACAAAAATGTATATTATACATGCACCTGATAGTTCAAAATGGAAAGTTATAAGTAACGGTCGTGTACACTGATCAATACCTACAGAAGTGAAACGATGCATGAACTTGCAAGCCCGCCGGACAGGAAATCGATTGAATACCTGGACGTGTCACCTTACACCCCTTCCAATACCTTTGGGAGTAATACCTTTAGCCATGCTGGTGATCAGATGGTTCATTCTCATTTATCCAACTTTTTTAAAATATAGGTAGTACAGGTAAAAAAAAAGTTGGATAGATGAGATCAAAGGTAATCAAGAACAAAGGGTTTTCCAATTAGAGTTTGGTTGAATGACAGGTGAAAAATAAGGCTGAAAATTATACCAGGATTAAATTTTCTGTAGTATTATTTAGCATAGCATGTTAAAATGTGCAACTGACATTTAGTTAATGTAATGTAAATCATTTGAAAGTATTTTAAAGTTATTTAACCGTTAACTAAAATGTGAATTTGATAGAAAAATATCAGTTGCACTTTTATTCATGATGGAATTTGTCAATGAGATGGAGCTTTTTTTGTGTATTAGATCCTCTTCGTTCATTTTTTTTTTCTGTTCTTCTGTCCAAATGATCCAAATAGGACAAAATATAAGTTGAATACGTTTTACTACACAAAGACTGAACAGAACAAAGTTCACAAAACATATATGCATGCATATATATATATAAAAAAAGCAAAAGCAATTCTAGAACAAAGAATATAAAATACTGGCACAGTAATATCAACCGCACACCATGACTAAATGAATGTTCAGTAGATTCACAAAACATACAATGGCATTAAAGAAATGTCCACTATAGATATACACATCACAAATTTTTTTTATTAAAAGGTTAACAAACGTAGCACAGAAATATTCATAGCACACTAAAGGAATGTTCATTTGATCTTTATCCTAGTTTTAGTAGGTGGGATACTGCATCAGTGTAGTGATTTACGTTGATCTGTCCTTGCTGTAGTCTCTCCTTAAGTTGGGGTCAGTCTGTTGTCTATGTTTCGGTACTTTAACTTGCGAGTCTTGCGTTTCCCCCCTGCGGCGTACTGGATGAGTCGAATTTCTGTGGCAGCCTGTGTATTCCTAAGCTTCTGTATGATGAGGAACAGGCTAGGATGAGCCTTGTTTAACTGGTTGTTGAGTTTATGGTGCCAGCCTTCCAAATGATTTGTTGTCCTTGGTCCTACGGTACAGAAGTGGTTCCATCGTTCTGGTTCTATTTCAACCCACTGTTCTGTGACGTAGTCATTAAATTTTTAATTTTTAACACTTGGAGATATGGGATTAGGTTGTGAAAAATGTTTAGATTTTTGCATTGATGAGCAAATATGCTGAACACGAACAATGATTAATTTGGTAATCACTTTGAATCAGCACCACAAATAAAAGTTAACAGGTCTAAAAAAGTAATAAACACATCATATTTACTCAATAAAATGTTAATATAAAATTATTATTGATTTGTGGGTTTCTTCTGTATAAAAGATGAAACATTTATTTATTATTCAAAGTATTCTGAATTTTATATGAAATATACGAAATTTTATTCAAAATATACTAAATTTTATTCTTAAATAAAATGTAACAAGTTTACTATAGCCTCTTTTATGTATATATTTTTAAAATAATATAAAAACATACAGGAACAAATTTACTGTCAAATTTGAGAAAAACACCTTATAATTACTAAACAAACAACTCAATAATTAACAAAAATAAAAGTTGGCTAAATGAGAATGCCTTATTTTAAAAAGTTGGATAAATGAGAAGACACCGATCAGATGAGGGAAGATCCGAATTTATTTAAATAAAGTTTATTACTTGAAAGAATTATGAACGAATTAGATTTTCGAAAACAATTTCCACGGAACACTTATTTATCATTTTATGATTTGAACTTTGACTTTTTAACTAATTACAATATTATCAGTTTAAAAATAACAGACTATATGGTTATTTAAAAATATAAGACCATTTTCCGTATCAAATTAGTCAGTCAGATAAAGAACAACCGTACGATTGACAAGATATCGACACGCAATTACGACTACATCGTTTACTGTAGTTTTGTTCCTTTGTGGTTTATTGACATATCGTGATTTTTCATCGGAGAAGGTGACAAGATGGCGGAGAGTAGAGAACTGATACTCAAAATTTAAAATCGATGGTGATCTCTTATTTAGCGGAATAAAACTTTAATATCTATAAATTTGAGCATTTTTATACAGAATGGACATAATATCAATTTTTGATTTTTTTGCGAAGTTTCCCTTTAACATTGGAACCTCACACTTAAGTAGAGTTTTATGACATCTCCAGCATCGGTTTAAAACTATTTGATAGATACTGACTGCATCAACGAAACTTGAATGTAAAATTCTGCGATTTGGAACAAAGCTTCTCTTGTTTTCTCTTTCAGACAGTACTGATTTTCTTGGATTAAATGCCTATGGATCAAGCCTTATGTTCAAAGAAAAATTTGATATAAAAAATGATATAAGTTACTGGGTAGATAGAGGGGTTGGTTCAGCTACAGATCCAAATTGGCTTGGGTGAGTTTCGATTTGTCAAAATGTAATTGATCGACATGTATAATGTCTCAATTTATGAAAAAAAAAGTACTGAAAGAAGTTAAATATAAATTATAGAAATCTTTTAGTCTGGTTGAGATGAGATGTAATTCTACACAATTGAATAGCGGTTTAATTAAAAAAGTTCCACACTAAGTAAACATTTTAAACTTTCCTTTCCTTGGACGTCTTAGCTCATGTAGCAATCAACATTGTTTCCAATTAATACTAAAAAAAATAGTAATTGTTTTCTGAATGACAAGTGCCTGTAGTTAATAAAATCGGTAACATATCAAAATAACCTATTTTTTCAACGGCCTTTTTGTCGTTTTATTTTGTGGTTCCTTCTTGCTTTTTGTTGTTAGGTGTTATATGTCATTTCCCTTTCGTAAGTATTTTCTTGATTTTATTCGTAAATAAATTGAGCTTTGATATTCAGACACATATATTTATAGATCAGGATCAAGTTGGTTGTGGGTGACACCATTTGGATTACGTAAACTTCTTAACTGGATAACGGAAACCTACAACTACCCAATCTATGTTACAGAGAACGGCGTATCGGACAGAAATGGTTCACTGAATGATGTACATCGTGTAAACTATTATAGATCATACATAAATGAAATGCTCAAAGGTATTTATAAATGTATTTACTCTAACTATGATACAAAAGTATGATTTAGTTTTCAGTAAGACAGAAACCAATGTTAACAACACCGAAGCAAATTCAAGTAGGGTACAAGTTTGTTGCTGTTTTAATCATGAAACACAATTGTTTAAATAAAAGATAGCACTAGACTTACTAGAATTGATCAATCTACTAGTATTTCAATTGGTGTTGATTTTATACTATTTGATATTAGATTTATTTACTCAAATAAGTTTTGTCGTTTGGGTAACATGATGCTAACGCCTTGCATCTGTGTTCAAAATTTATCTTCATTTAGAAAAAATGGCACTTTTTCAGAGATCAAATTTTATTTGATTAAGAAATACATAACATACTTAATCATGTTCCGCTTTTTGCAAACGTATGCCTAAATGATATTGCAAAAATAAATGACACCAAACATTTGTGTTATATTTATCAAATTATGTGCTCATTCATTCGATTCTTTCATTCTTAGAAGACACCGGTTCTGTGCGCGCGCAAGAAGATATGCTCCAATACTATGATATTATTACGTAAGTATTTCTGTATTGGCCTTGTTATTGGTCCGAGGCTTGCTGTATTGGCCTGAGGCGAAGCCAAAGGCCAATACAGCTGGTCGAGGACCAATAAAAAGGCCAATACAGAAATATATAGAAATACACGTAATAATATCTTAATTAATTAACTACAGTGTTACAATATTTTTTTAATTTCATTTCAAAAGAGATAAATATTTTTACCTTGAAGTGGAACTATCCAAATCTCAGTTTGTTTCTTTTTATTAGATGCAATACATAATGATCTGGTGCTGTTTCCAGGTGTCTTCAGCATTTTCTCATCTGATGAATTTTCTACCCTTTTCAGTCATTATAAATTGTTACAACTTAAATTTAGACGCAACGCATTAATAGTAATTGGAAAGGTACTGCCATTGCATGTGTTAACTTATGCAGAAACTATGTACAATCATGAAATTATGAGGTCGTCAAGAAATGAACTTTGTGATAATCTACTCGTTCCCCAAACCTGAAATAGTTCTATCGTCTGCTTTCAAAATACATTTTAAATGAATGTGACCGTCTTTTTAGCATGTTTAAGATAGTTAAATGACAACTGCGTCTTCAAAACAACTGTTTACTTTCAGTTTGTGTTTATCGTGACTTTCGATGTAAAATCTAGAGACATTCCGAAATCCTGCACTTATGTCAACTCGGTCAATATAGAATATCTCGTCCAATACAGAAAAAAAATCTATATTGGCCGAGTTATTCTGTATTGGCCTAGTTTACACATTATATTGCATAGGCAGTTTTCATCATATTAAGTCCAATAACAGTGTAGTTAATTAATAATAAATTTTAAGGAAGCCAAATATTCATAATAGACCTCTGCATAACAGCGACACTTAACTTGTGTTCAAATGTAATGCAGTTGTACCCTTATTCGCATAGAAAAATAACCGATATTTGTTTTAATCAAACAGCAATCAAATTGGATGGGTGTAAAGTTAAAGGATATACCGCTTGGTCATTAATGGATAACTTTGAATGGAGGCAAGGGTTTGTTGAAAAATTTGGATTGCATTATATTGATTTTAACGATCCAAACAGAACCCGAATTCCAAAACTGTCAGCATTATTCTATCATAATCTGATTAAAGACCATGGTTATTTGGAAAAAGCATTCACGGCACCAGGATGGCTGCCAGTTATTGAGTATGAGGATACGGTATATTATGGAAGTTTTCCTGATGACTTTGCTTGGGGTGTCAATACAGCAGCCTATCAGATAGAAGGAGGCTGGGATGCAGATGGTAAATATAGATAATCGAAACATTGTAAAGTTGATTTATTTATTTGGCTTGTCGGAATAAAGATTTAACCTGATATATCATTTTTATCTATGTAATCGGATTGAGAACTGAAAAATATTTTAACATTGAAAATGTGTCATTATTCCATCAATTACATTTTATGGAAAAGTTAATACTAGTATGTTATAACATGAATTTTCTACATTTGATTCTTGAGTAAGAATTCAAAATTTCCACAAGGTCTAGACAATTTGTAAATCATACTTAATCAAAGATCTGCATTATATTTTCTCCCCTAAATGACAAAAACAGCAATTCACTATTCAGGGGATACTATCCTCATTGTGTACTACTTATCTTCTTTACATTTTATAGGGAAAGGACAAAGTGTCTGGGATACGTATACTCATGCTGGAAAAGCAAAGAACGGCGACAACGGTGATATATCAACAGACAGTTATAGATTGTATCTAACAGATGTACATTTATTAAAAGATCTAAATGTATGTTCTTGTTTTTAAATATTCTTTTACAAATTGTTCATTTATTTATTTTGTTTATTGCTCAGTATTTAAATTTACAAAGTCCGGAACGAAAAATAAATAACTATGGAGTATTTGCGAATAACTGTTTCTATTTCAAAGATAGTACATTTCTATATTAAGTTATTGTGAAACTGCCTATTCTAGAGGTGGTGTGAATCAGATGTGGATACTTAAAAATTCAAAAGATCTTTTAGAGTACATACAATCTAACTCTCTTTCATCTTGTAACAGTATTAAAACATTTGACTTTTCTACTCTGTACACAAGTATTCCACATTCCAAACTAAAAGACAAATTGAAAGAGTTGGTATTACTTTGTTTCATAAAAAAGAATGGCCAACGTAGATACAAGTATCTTGTCTTAGGGAGGGATAAATCCTACTTTGTAAAGAATCACTCTGATTCAAACAAAAAATTCTCTGAAACTGATATTATCAAGATGCTTGATTTCTTGATTGACAACATATTTGTTACGTTCGGAGGACGTGTTTTTCAACAGACTGTCGGCATTCCAATGGGAACAAACTGTGCCCCTCTACTCGCCGACTTGTTTCTTTATTATTATGAGGCTGACTTCATGCAGGAACTTCTTAGGAAGAAAGATAAGAAGTTAGCAATATCCTTTAACTCTACTTTCCGCTATATAGATGATGTTCTTTCACTAAACAATTCAAAATTTGGTGACTATGTGGAACGCATCTATCCAATCGAACTAGAGATAAAGGATACTACAGATACAGTTAAGTCGGCTTCATATCTTGACTTACATCTAGAAATTGACAATGAGGGTCGGTTGAAAACAAAACTTTACGACAAAAGAGATGATTTCAGCTTTCCAATTGTGAACTTTCCATTTCTAAGTAGCAACATTCCAGCAGCACCTGCATACGGGGTATATATCTCCCAATTGATACGATATTCCCGTGCTTGCATTTCCTATCATGATTTTCTTGATAGAGGTTTGCTGCTAACAAGGAAGCTATTAAACCAAGAGTTCCAAATGGTGAAGTTGAAATCATCCCTTCGTAAATTTTACGGACGCCATCACGAGTTGGTTGACCGTTATGGAATAACCGTTTCACAAATGATATCGGATATGTTCCTTACGTCGTAACTACAATCCCCATGAATATGACCTACCGAATTAGACAATTTACCGGATTTGTAATCACATAAGCAACACGACGGGTGCCACATGTGGAGCAGGATCTGCTTACCCTTCCGGAGCACCTGAGATCACCCCTAGTTTTTGGTGGGGTTCGTGTTGTTTATTCTTTAGTTTTCTATGTTGTGTCGTGTGTACTATTGTTTTTCTGTTTGTCTTTTTCATTTTTAGTCATGGCGTTGTCAGTTTGTTTTGGATTTACGAGTTTGACTGTCCCTTTGGTATCTTTCGTCCCTCTTTTAATAGATATAACAAGATGTGGTATGAGTGCCACGTCACAACATGTAAAAGAAAAAAATACTTTAGGTCAAAGAACGGTCTTAAACACGGAACATTGGTCATTGAATTGCACCCTAAACTACTATAAATTCAGAAACTATTGCGATATTTTTTTTTATTATTGCGAAAAATGCGACAGGGTTTACTTTTTTATTCGCATTTTGAAATTTTGTATATGAAATAAACAGGATTTTCAATTTCGCAAAAATTAAAATTGCATAAAATGACAAAATTGGAATAATTAATGTACGCAATAATTTCTGAATTTACAGTAGTTTGGGTAGATGTATTTTTAATTGTTTCTATGTTCTGCAGTTATCTTAACTTGTCCACAAACATTGCATATGATAACAATGATAAATAAACGAGAACTTGAACTCAAAAGAAACTTTATTCTGAATAATCCCACAAAAGCCCTTTAAGGTAAATGAGCCAGTTTTTGAAACTATAATTAAATTTATATCTGTATTTTATTTCATAGGTGAGTCACTACAAGTTTTCTTTAGCATGGTCACGAATACTTCCAAATGGTACAGTGCAATCAAAAAACCAAGCTGGAATAGAATATTACAGACAGCTGATAGATGCTTTAATTGATTCAGGAATAGAACCAGTAGTGACGCTCAATTACTGGGACCTACCACAAGCGTTACAAAATTCTGGTGGATGGCTCGACAACCATACTGTCACATTGTTTAACGAATTTTCACGGCTATGTTTCGAAGAATATGGAAACAGGGTATATATCAAATCTATTTTATATATGATTTTTGTATTCGTGAATTCAGCATTGAAGTATTTTAACCGGGTCAATTAACACATCAAACAAAACAAAAAGAAAGCCGCACACAATAATTGGAACTATTGGTTTTTGATCAGAAAAGATATATGTATATATTAGCGGCAATAAGTGACATTAGGCATTAAACTTAAATCCTAGGCAATAAGCTAACGCCTAGGCATTAAGTTATTGCCTGAAATTTTCAGGCATTAAGCTTATTTTCTGAAATTTGATGATGATTATTCATCTTATTGCCGAACATAATTTTAGGCAATAAGTGAACTCTGGAATTTATGCACCTTTGCCTTTATTTGGTGATTTATTCTTGATACAAAGTAGTTTCTTATTTATATTTCTTATATTACATGTATAAATATGCATTTATTTGACAGATCTTCAAATTTAGTAAGTTTATTTAGTAATTTTAGCATTTAAAAACTCGTACTTTTTTTCATGTTTTGTGATATTACAAAATATTAAAAGATTTTTTTTTAAAGTGATTGTTTTCAATTTAAAAAGTGGAGAGATTCTATAGAATAATTATTATATTAATTTGAATTTTTTATTTTACACTTTACTAGTTGAGCTGGTTTGAAACTGTCAAAAGTAGACAAAATCAAAATATGATTTTTTTGCTCACACAATTTTTTTAAATTGAATAAGTAAATTTGCTTTATTAACATTTACACAACTTGTGATAGCAAAATGACACAAATTTCTATCAAGTTTCATATCTTTAAATCATTATTTGATGCGTTTTGATATAAATAACATATTTTATTAGTGATTTTATTTCTGTTCTCTTGTGGAGAATTGACTCAAACCACATCTTCTTTTTAGCTCACCTGGCAAAGGCCAAGTGAGCTTTTCTCATCACTTCGCGTCCAGCGTCCGGCGTAGTCTGGCGTCGTCCGGCATCGTCCGGCGTCCGGTGTCGTCCGGCATCGTCCGGCGTCCGGTGTCGTCCGGCATCGTCCGGCGTCCGGCGTCGTCCGGCGTCCGGCGTCGTTAACTTTTACAAAAATCTTCTCCTCTTAAACTACTGAGTCAAATTAAACTAAACTTAGCCACAATCATCATTGGAGTTTCTAGTATAAAAAATGTGTGCGGTGATCCAGCCAACCAACCAAGATGGCCGCCATGGCTAAAAATAGAACATAGGGGTAAAATGTAGATTTTGGCTTGTAACTCTGACACCAAAGCATTTAGAGCAAATATGACATGGGGGTAAAATTGTTTACCAAGTGAAGATCTATCTGCCCTGAAATTTTCAGATGAATTGGACAACCGGTTGTTGGGTTGCTGCCCTCTAATTAGTAGTTTTTAAGGAAATTTTTCTGTTTTTGGTTATAATCTTGAATACTATTATAGATAGAGATAAACTGTAAACTTACTGACTAGGCGTTAGCCTATTTCTTAGGATTATAGCTTAATGCCTAATTTCACTTATTGCCGATAACATATATATGTGTATATACAATCAACATTATTTTGAAATACAATATTATTCAAAATTCTTAACTATACATACCTTTTCAATTTTACATTCAGTTACAGAGTATATTATATTGACTTTTAGATAAAATAGGCAATTAGCTGTTCCTTATAGAACATGTAAAAAGGAAAGTTTTAACGGAATATGTCAACATTTCATGATTAGGCCTTAGAAGAATGTTTAAAAGTATTAGTCTTTTTATTGATATATTTTCTCCTCTTATGAATTTAAAAAGGTTAAGATGTGGATAACACTTCACGATCCTAAACTATTAGCCCATGAAGGATACGAGACTGGATATTTTCCACCATCTGTTGGACATAGAGATGGGATAGGAATCTACCTTGCTGCTCACAACATGCTCAGAGCTCATGCTGCAGTATATAGAACGTATCAAGCTTTGTTTAAGGAAAAACAAAAAGGTTTGTTGATAAAATAATCATGCTGGAGTATATTTATATAAAAAATTTATTAATTGTAGAAGCAAATTTGATTCTTTGACAATAAACGCGTTTGAACACATTACAAGTTGAAGTCGATTTTTTATGAATATACTGATCGCTACTGAAGTGTGATTAAAATTGGTGTAAATAATCTATTCATTCATATATCTATTCTTATAAATATGTAACCGAAATATTACCTTTAAAAGGATAGAAAGCTGTGGTAAGATTGCCTATGAAATAACTTTCTACAACAGTCACATTGCGTGAATTCAAACACTTTGGGTCCTTCAACAATGAACAAAACACATACTGTATAGTCAGCAAAATATGACGACAATTACCAAATAGAAGGCGCGTCACTTCGTAGGGTAGTATAGGAATAATGTATGTACCGTAAGTACGTAATCTCAATTCCCATGTGATTGAGAGCGGGTGACCATCTTATCAGCTTTTAATTTCCCAAATATTTTTTGCAGTAAAAAATCAAACTTTTTCACTCTTTTGTTCAACACATGTTGAAAGTGAAGATGCATACATTTTGGTCACGCCTGGTTTCAAGTCACATGACAGTCTCATCTAACTACCGTATCCCGAAACTGACGTATTGTGACAAGTAAATATAGAAATGAGTTCATAGAAATAAAAACAATCTTTTTTCATTTTATCAATTTGAAAAATTAGTTTTAAAACTTGTTACATATAATTAAGGCAATCACTGTGAATTTAATTTTCAAATAATTTGTTATTATATTCAGACATGGTGTAGTTGATAAGAAATAAATATTGTCAGATAATCGAACTCATCTAAACACTTTTTTTCTCTTTAATAGGCAAAGTTGGAATAGCATTAGGGACAAAATGGGCTGACCCTCTAAGGATGTATAGTCCAGGCGACTGGGATGCCTCTGCAACTGCTATGGCATTTGACTTTGATTGGTTTGCAAATCCTATATTTGGCGATGGAGATTATCCTACACAGATGAAATCAATTGTAAATAAAAACAATACGATTAAAAGACTTCCATCGTTTTCTGAGAAAGAGAAGGAGTCTTTAAGAGGTACGATAAAATTAGATTTACTTAAATCAACCGAAATGTCAGAATATAATATCATCCTTGTAATTTATTTAATCTGCAAAACATTTGAATATTATTGAATATATGATCAACGATATATATCTCAGAATAGTATGAAAAACGAGATGCCAACTAATAATTCATCGTTCCTTGTTTCCAATTATTTTAGATCAAAATATTGTTGATTCGGTAATTATCGTGGGTACCATTTTTTTTTTTTTTGGATAGAGGAAAATATTAAATTCGTACATATTTGATTACGTTGTTTTTCTATGTTTTAATACATGCCTTTGGAAATTTGTACTTCGTAGAACATTCATTTTAGTTTTACCAATAGCAAACAATACTTTTATAGTGACAATTGATAATGAATCAACAGTTATCTTTTCATTCAGCATACATGTAAAAATTGTATATTAATGAAATTATGTAATACAAAAACAAGAAAATGTGGTTTGAATAACAATGGGACAACTCCACCACAAAATATTGTAACAAATACAAAGTCTATAACTAATTGCCTGATTTATGAACAATTCTTCTTCTTCTTCTTCTTCTTCTTCTTCTTCTTCTTCTTCTTCTTCTTCTTCTTCTTCTTCTTCTTCTTCTTCTTCTTCTTCTTCTTCTTCTTCTTCTTCTTCTTCTTCTTCTTCTTCTTCTTCTTCTTCTTCTTCTTCTTCTTTGAGTGGTATCACATGTCGGAGCCTTTTATAGTTGACTATACGACATTTGTTTTCCCTTTGATAAATGCCTTCATTTGCTTATAATCACGCTGGTAGACAGTATTTTTATTGGCAATCATATATTCATAGCAAATCAGTTATTGTAAATTTCATTTTAATTGAATTATGGATATTTATAGGATCTGCTGACTTCCTAGGACTAAACCTCTTCACAGCAATACAAGTTACACCTACGATACGAGAAGGGGAGTTGAAAGGTTTACATAAAGATGCAATGGTTGACTACTCAGCAGATACGAATTGGGAAAGGTATATAAATAAATCAACAAACATATTGAATAATCATTTAATCAGTTATGAGATCTAAATGCCTTTGAAATCTAAGTTGTACAAAAAGGTGAAATTTGATATACCAGCTAATTCAAACATGATACCTCTAGTAATTAATACAAACACACATAGATACAATTATCAAACCATCTAGTCAGTTCTTTATTGTCAATACAGTTCTGTAGGTTTGTAACTCTGTATAGAGTTCATTATCTTATATTAGTCTTTTTATATTCCTGCAAAAGGTTGCATTTTATTAGTCAAATGTTTTGTATATGGGACTTGATTAAATTTTTTATTTTTCACGGAAAACTGTTTTTTTTTAATAGGACGGACACTAATTATGAGTCCTATGTGACGCCTTTTGCAATGCGAAAAACATTGAATTGGATAAAACAAAAATATGGAGATGTCCCTGTTTACGTTACAGAGACAGGACGATCAGACCATGATGGAAGACTTCATGATCAACATAGGATATCATACTTCGAGAAATATATAAATGAAGTTCTAAAAGGTACATCCGGATATATTATCATTACTATTTCCTAAACATTTTGAATGAAATGGTTACTACTTACTTATGTATTTTAATGTATTTCATATTTGCATACATTTGTTCATTATTTTCGCCTTTGAATATTACTCATGTTATCGTAGCAATATGTGTAGTTAAAATCTTATTTGGCTCCGGGGAACTTTCCGAAAAAAAACATCGAACAATACTCATAAAAATACGTGCATATCTGAATATTAGAAGAAAATTAATGGTAGTATAATTTTTTTTCAAATGAAAATGAAATCTGTAAATCAACAAGGTGAAACTGAAGGAAAACACATGTACTCCATTTGGAGCGCTTCAGTTAGTTGATGCACCAGCTCAAGGGGCGAG
Source organism: Mytilus edulis (assembly GCF_963676685.1). Lineage (NCBI taxonomy): Eukaryota > Metazoa > Mollusca > Bivalvia > Mytilida > Mytilidae > Mytilus > Mytilus edulis. The sequence goes on along the minus strand of NC_092349.1, from coordinate 39,404,145 downwards.
AAAATGAATCTCGTTGAAATGACCAATAATCATTTGTATGATTGTAATTGTATTTCTTTTAATTAAAAGTATATTTGAAATGTTTGTTTTGAATGAAGCAGTTAATTTGAAACGTAGATGAATTTATTTCGCATTCGTATTCGATTATCACATTGATGTAACTAAATGATAACAAAAAGTAAAATCACAAAATTACTGAACTCCGAGGAAATTCAAAAAGGAAAGTCCCAAATCAAATAGCGAAATCAAAAGCTCAAACACGTGCACATGAAATGAATGGATAACAACTGCCATCCATTGTATGTTCATATTCGAAGTTTGCACATAGCTTAGAAACCTAACGAATTGACTGAATTCTAACATCGAGTGTGATAAGATATTTATCCACTCGACACAGTTAAATTTTCAAATTTTAAACGCGAGGCTCGCCGAGTGTTTTAAATATTTTAAATTTAACTGTCGAGAGTGGATAAATATCGTATTACACGAGATTTGGTGGAAGAACCTGTTTTTCTAATGATTTTCAAACAATATGTAGGCAAACATATTCCTTCTTTTCGAATTATCTACAAAAAGATGTGTTCTTTCTATGTCGCCTTTTTTCATGCCGTCACAATAGGAAATTCAGAGGAAAGCAAGAAAATTCGACGTCATAATCGGATTTTAACCAAAGAAGAACTGAGATCAAACGAACCACACGTTGATTAAATTTGTTTATACAATGGGTGCAGAAAGGGATAAATTGACGAAGAATTAAAGAAAAATCATTTAAATACTGAAGCACTGCTGCTCTGGTGATACCTCGGGGACTAACAGTGCGATGTCGACCAGGTACTATACTAAATAATGTAACACTTTATAAATGTTATGAATCAGGAGCGCTGTTCTATATAAAGTGGTCCATATGTTGATATGAAACTTGACGCTTAATATAGATCAGACTTATGTAAGTGATTGAGAATGAAAAAAAAACCTTGCACAGCTAATTCAAAGTTTATATTTAAGTTTATTCTCTTTTCAGCAATTCGACTTGACAACTGTAATGTGAAAGGATTTTTTGCACATACTTTGATGGACGGTTTTGAATTTGATTCGGGTTTCACAGATAAATTTGGTTTGTATCAAGTTGACTTTAATGATCCACAAAGAAAACGAATACCAAAAGATTCTGCTTACTTTTACAAGGATCTGATATCATCTAACGGTTTCTTCAAGGAAACTGTGCCACTTATGCCATTTGAACCTGTCAAATACCCACGTGATCCAAACAATTTACCAATGCTAGATGACTTCTATTATGGAACTTTCCCTGATGATTTTGCCTGGAGTTCAGCAACAGCAGCTTATCAAGTAGAAGGAGCATGGAATGAAGATGGTATGTGATAGATTGTTTAATAACAAATATTAAATACCTTAAACAGGTGTAGTTATATACAGTTGTGTTCAATTTCTGAAGAAGAAAAGTGAATGACAGTGCTTCCATGTGTCAATTAAAAGTCCAATTTTAATTTATGAATATCCAATGCGTCAAACATATCAAATATCGACTCCATTTTGCTCCTTTCTGGTAGTAAATTTTCGTAAACGTTTATAATTATTTTAGTTTGAACTTGTGATGAAGTGATGTGTCAGTTTAAAAAAAAATGTTTTCATTATTTTCAGCGTGGATGCATGTATCATAAATTGGTCAAAACAGTTACTCAATATTTACATTCATTTAAGGATTTGGAATTTTTTGAGAGTATACACTATCAAGGTTCACCATGCTATATATATATTCATACTATATTTTTACATTAACTAAAGGAAAAGGACCGAGCATCTGGGATGTTCATTCACACAATGGTAAAATAGACAACAATGCTACAGGAGATATAGCTTGTGATAGTTATCATAAATACAAGGAAGACATTAAAATTATGTCGGACATGAAGGTGAGAGACTATATAATTATAACTGATTTTGTTAGATTACTTCATAATTTAATAATGAAAGTCAAAACAAATGGTTTTTATGTCAATTGCTTAGTTTTTTCTCTGGTTTTGCACTTCGATTGTTTAAATCAGTTTTAATCGAGATATTAATTTCACGAAATATATCACTTTTAAGACCTAGACGGTAAAATATTAAAGATCACTTTAAAGTTCATAAAACATTCGTTTTCCAATCTCTCGATTAACATCTACTCCATACGTCTTAATTTGTATTGAAATATAAAAGTATCACTTTTTTTGATCTATGTAAAAATAATAGATTGTTACAATGAGAAAGGGTAAATTGAAAAATTGTCATTGTTATTATATGATTTATACATCTTAATTTTTTAATAAGGGTAAATTGAAAATATATCGATTATTGAGTTACTGTTACATAATTTGACACACGTGACGTGAAAATATCGCATATCTGTCCGGTTTAGGTAACCCATTATAGATTTTCCATATCCTGGCCAAGAATTCTACCTGACGGTACAACTAGATATATTAATCGTAAAGGAATAGAGTATTACAACAAATTGATTGATGGTTTAAAAGCTGCAGGCATCGAACCGATGGTGACCTTGTACCACTGGGATTTGCCACAGGCATTACAATCTCCATACAGAGGATGGTTAAATGAATCTACATCAGACCTGTTTGCTAAATATGCCAGGATATGCTTTCGAGAATTTGGTGATAGGGTAAGAACTAATAACACAAATTATTTTGAATCAATAGAAAGTATAAAATAATGTTAGTTCATGTTTTTTTTATATTTAATGATATGGTTCGAATTTGATTTGTCAAATCTAAAAATTGGATCTTGGGCAATTTCAGTAATATACAATTTAAAAACACTTAAGATCTATCGATTGTACTGTTGGGAGAATCAAAATTTTATTAAGTTAGAATTTTTATTTTTGTCTTGATTTCTTATTGAATGTTTTTAAAAATTGTATCTAGGTTAAATTGTGGATTACACTCAATGAGCCCCGTGTTGTAGCGACACAGGGCTATGGAGACGGACACATGGCTCCAGGAATTGTAGGATTAGGAACCACTGTGTATGACTCAGCTCATAACCTCATCAAAGCACATGCTAAAGCATATCATATTTATGATAAGGAATTTAGACCAGCTCAGAAAGGTATAATGTATCTATTCGTTGTAATTTGCGTAGAACAAGCTTTCAGTAAATATTCAATTTTTAAATCAATGCTTAGTGTCTTTTGTTTTAATGATATTTTTTTAAGCATCGTACCAATCTGTTTTATTAAACCGTTTTCAAATAATTTTCCAAGTTTGTAATTTTATTGTGCTGGTACACCAGTCTCATGCTAGTCGGAGAGTTGATAGCCCATAAACTTGTTTTACCTCGCCATATTATTAATGGGCTTGCCCTTGTCGTGAGCCTATATTTTAGTGGCTCTAATATCTATCATATACGTTTTTCATAAAAATTATTGTATTAACTTATGCATTGTTTTAATGCTAGGCCTTTAACAGCTGACTATTCAAGGTGGGTGTGTTCTTACTGTTAAAGGTTGTAAGGTGACCAACAACTGGTGACATCTACTTTAATTAAAGCAATTAAAGGCAACCTTAATGTCTTCATTAATGGGAAGAACCCATTATGTTAACACTCGAATTTCCATTAAATTCGAGGCAATATAATGACCTTATTCCACCTACTTCTCTATCAGCAAAAGAAGAGTTTTGTCCTTCTGTTGTCTTATGATATTTAATTTTATTATATTATGCAAATATGTTAACAATATCATACGGATGTGACTTTTTCATATTGGAATAACAACGGTATTGGTCAATTGTCAAATTTGAATTGTTTGAGAAAAGCTATAATGTATGTGAATTGAATTTCCAGGAAAGATCGGAGTGACAATGAACTTCGACTGGCATGATCCAAAGAATAAATCTAATAGCGGAGACATTAAAGCATCAGAAATAGGAAACCAGTTCTTTTTAGGCTGGTTCGCCAATCCAGTATACGTAAACGGCGATTACCCTGTCGTAATGAAGGAAAAGATTGCAGCTAAGAGTAAACATCAGAAGTTATCAAGGAGTCGTTTACCTAGCTTTACAGAGTATGAAAAGATCTATATTAAAGGTACTTTTGACAGAGAGACTAAATTAAAGTAACCAGTAAACCAAACAGTAAGAGAAAGTGTGATCGTGTACACTATTTTTTTATTTCAAAAATAGTATCAAATAAATTAACGATATTTACTGTACAAGGATCTACATGATAAGAGAAATACATTTTAGATGTTTACTTACAACACAACTGAACTTGAAGTAACGTTGATCTGACAATATTTTTTTTAATAAAGTCGTTTATTTGTTATATACAAACACCCTTTTGTAAAGTTTTTCTTACAGCTAGTGTCAAATATATGTATTGTAGGAACGGCAGATTTCTTTGGATTGAACTTTTATACGTCGCAGATTGTAACGTTGAAATCCAAATACAGTTATAAAGCTGATTATAATACAGATGCTGATATATCCACAGAACAATACTCTTCATGGATTGGGTAAGTTAATCATCAGACTAAGGATGACTTCTAGGTAAGCATGAACCATATCGAGACTAGCATAGTAAGTGGAACCATTATTAAACAATCAAGGTGCGCATGCAACACATCAGGACAAGGTTAGAATGATCCACATTTAAAACATTAAGATTTGCATGACCAACATCAAACAATCAAAATGAACCTAATAAAAACATTCATGATAACATGAAGCTCTTCTAAACAATCAATGTAACCATTTACAACATTTAAAGTATGCATGAACTACATTTCTATCATCAAGGTAACCATAAATCTAATCTAAACAATCAACGTAAGCATAAACCATTTTTAACATTCAAGAAAACCATGATCAACATTTAAACTGTCATGGTATGCAGGCACCACATTTATTTTATAAAGGTGTGCATGAACTCCATCTGAATCTTCAAGATTAGCATTACCCACATTTAAATCATTTAGATAAGCATTAACCGTATTTGAACAATCAAAGTAAGGAAAAGTCATATATAAAGCATCAAGGTGAGCATAAAACACTTTAAGCCTCCACGATAACCATAAACCACATCAATTCCTTAAAAATGTGTGTTTTATTTTAATTTAAAGGCATTTTTTATGCATTTACAACTTGAACTTCAAGTAGATGTCAACAATTATATATATTTGTATATAACATATATATTTCAATACAGAATTGAGTGACACGCACATTTTGTTAATTTGTAGAGTTTTATTTCTCTATAGTCAAATGAGACACAAGTTATTTATGTTATTACAACTTTGCTAATCCCTTTCCTCTTTGCTGGTGCAAGTGTTGCCTTATAACAGCTTTATACTGCCCTTTTCGAAATCTACAAGGATGTTTTGATGTATGGCCCTTTAACGTAAGTGTCGGTGCCATATAGTTTTACCCTTGTTTAAATGCAAGAGATATTGCTACGCACATTTGTGTATTGTTTAAATGAGATTATAGTGCCATCAGAATCATTTCAGTAGAAATCCGTTTCTCTCGATGAGAAATATTGAAAATAGGCGTCATAGGAATAAAAAATTGTCGTGACAGTGTCAAGTATCAAAAATGAGTAAATTAACCTTTTCCATGTTTTCATGCATCATACCAAACCAGATGATTTTGACTGCAAAAACTAACTCGGCTGTTCCCTGATATTTTCAAAAAAATTTATCAAGTATCATTCAGAAATTAAAACATTTTTAAATGAAATCATGGGGACTTAGTTGCGAGAAATGTTTCATAAAGATAAAAAAAATATATAATACAGAACTCTCAAATCGTACTTTCTTTTCATTTGACCTGTTGGTGCTATTTGTAATGCTTTTTTGTTATTTGATGTTTACTTATTATTCAGGGGTTTATATACCAGCTTTGATTAGTGTTTGGTTTTACTATAATTTCCACTTCATCCTACTTAAAGTACATTCTGTGTGTATGTACATAGATTATCTTTTCAAACTTTTGTGACTTGGATTGAGAGTTGTCTCATTGGCACTCATATCACCTCTTTTTATATCTATAACCTTATATTTCGTACTGGAGATTTTGAATGATGTCGTCTTAAGTTACACCAAATAAAGTCTTTTGTATCCGTTTCTATTTACGATTAGTTTATTTCAGACACAGTCATAACGAATATTCCTGTTCCATAATAATGATGTTAGAAAAAAAGGCCGAAGATTTCAAGAGAACGTTCAAAACTCTTTAAGTTCTAAAGAAACTAAAAGTGAAACAAAATACAACAACATAAACCACTAAACAGAAAGTTTAAACTATATAAATACAGCCGAAAATGAATTATCTCTGGTTCTCTTGAAGAGTCAGAACAATCTGATCTTCATTTTATACAGTAGTTGTTAAAGCATTCTGTGTGTATGTACATAGATTATCTTTTAAAACTTTTGGTTTTGACATAACGTATATATTTTGCTATGTTAATGCACTGAAAAGAAAAGACTATATGGAGCCTAAGTAATGTCATACTTTTGTAATGTAGGTCTGGTTCCCCTTGGTTAAAGGTTACACCATGGGGACTACGAAAGGCATTAAACTGGATCAGGAATCACTATGGCAACACTCCAATCTATATCACAGAAAATGGTGTATCAGATAGAAATGGAAGCATTCAAGATACTCATCGAGTATATTACTATAAGCATTACATCAATAACGTCTTGAAGGGTAAGTAGTTACATACATACATCGAATTAAAAGATAAATAAATATGATACGACTTCAAAGCAGTAGATACTACGTATTACCATGAAAGTATTATATTGACAGGAACCACAACGGAAAATTACCACATTCGCGTCCAACTTATTTCTTACGGAAAATAAAAGTTCCGACTCAGTTTGTCAAGTCAGTGATAACTCCTTTGTTTTGGTATCTGCGATGCCTCTGTCGCCTGTAAAGTTTACAGAAACTAATCTTATCACGTGATCGAAGGTCTTATCTACCTACCAATGTAAATAAACACGGAAACTCCTGTGGCTTTTTGCGAATCTCTACATAAATAACGACACCTGTTTCCATTCAATTGACATCAGACTACAGCTGAAACCATCTAAAATATCGGTCCATATTTGACAGAATGGCAAAAGAAAATTAGCTGTATTCGGAAAGAAGTTAAGATTATTTTTAGTTTTTTGTTTAATATGTTTTTATTACTGGAACTAGGAAGTCGGGAAATATCCTATTATAAAAATTACATGACTCTGAAGTAGAGTGTTTGCAGAAAATAAGGTGAAGCGCCTGTAGTTTGCCGGATGGTGCCGGATAATTCAAACTTTAAGATAAAGATTGTAAACTTTTATCGAGTGTAACACAAATATTTCTGATTTTCGCTATCGTAAAACATCATAAAATGTTATTAACTCATTTATCAAATAGGTTTTAAGACTAAAAGAAGTTAATAATTACACACGTGTGAAATTAGATAGCAATATAAAGTTACGAGACATATGCAGATGAATTGTTACACCTTTTATAATAATTCCAAAGTTGAAAACAAACCTTAAATATTCAACCTAGTCCGAGATTACTCAGCCGTCTGACAGATTATTTTTACGGAGGGCTTCAATTATTTCTGGATGCACTTTATTAAAGAACAATCACCATGATGAGCTCTGGAGCAGTTTATTTTTTTTTTATCATGGAAATCAAATTAGAATTAATTTATGTGTTAAAAAGGGTAACAGTTCTGAGGCATCTTACACCGTATGCTACGCAATTTATGTTTTTGTTTCTTGCTTAATTGCATAAAATATAAAATAATTTGTGTTCCGATCAAAGCTCTGTAACCCCGTCCCTCCCACCCTTAAAATTGATTGTAACTTAAACTGAAATGTTAATGGTTTGTGAGTATTTTAACTCTTTCGTTTCTTTTTATTTGTTTTTAGCAGCAAAACCTGTAAAAACTTATATATTTATCTTTTTCATGGTCGGTAAATGTCATTTCCTTAAAAATTAAGTACACTCCTGGTTATATCGATATGTTTCGTAATTACGATCATTCACGAGGTTCCAAATTTTTTTTTATCGGAACCCATGCATCCGGAAGACATGTCGATTTAATTAAAAAATAGTTAACGATTTTGCGTCATCGCACTATAAACGTTTGAAGTCCGCTTGTTGTAGTTTCTGTCAATACAATACTTCCATAGTATTACAGAGTTAATAATATCACATCTGACTTGGTTGTTTATTACTAAAAAAAACGTCTGTTATATTATTCCATTTATCTGGTTTCCTATTTGATGCAGTTGGTTCTGTTATAGTTTTCCTCTAATACCATAATTAAGCGTTCTACCACCCGTTAACCTATGATAGACATATCCCAGAAGCAAATAACTCGGTATTTGAATGAATTTTAATAATACAAAATATTCACAAACGATTTTTACATAGTCATGATAGTATTGCGTTGAATTATTCAAAATTAAACATAAGAAATGAATATTGTAATTCAACATCATATTGAATCATTCGTATTCTATAACAAATTAAGACAAATAGACAAATAATATATCACTAGTATTATGATGTTTTATCCTTGTTTGATTTTGAAATTTGTTTTTCTCAATCAGATGTGATTTATTTATTAATTTGTATTGCATTTGAACTTTTTTAATTTTCTAGTGAAGAGTATAGATATTTAAGTACTTTCTAATCATAATCTTTAATTGTAGCTATACGACTTGATGATGCAAACGTCAAAGGTTATACAGCATGGTCATTAATGGACAATTTAGAGTGGATGAGAGGTTATACCGAACGTTTTGGTCTTCACTATGTTGATTTTAATGACCCTAATAGAACAAGGACACCAAAAGCATCAGCACGATTTATTAGGGATTTGATAGCGAACAATGGTTTTTATCCTGATAAAAAGCCGCCAATGCCAACTGAAATGCAACCAGCTTATATCAGAACGTTAGCCCCTTGTACATCAACAGCTACAAATATAAATAATATGTATAGTATATTACTATTTACTATTTTGGTTATTTTAAAAGTAATGATGATGCAATAATTAGTTTTTACAATTTAGAATTTCAAACCCTGTGTTGTTCATCAACAGTAATATAATGTAATATTTTTTCTTTTTCTTTTTACAATCTGAATTGGTTTTTTTCATTGAGATAAAATTGAGAAAGGAAATGGTGAATATGTCAAAGCGACAACCACCCGACCATAGAGCAAACAACAGCCGAAGGCAACCAATGGGTCTTCAATGTAGCGAGAATTCCCGCACCCGTAGGTGTCCTTCAGCTGGCCCCTAAAATATGCATAATAGTACAGTGATAATGGACGTCATACTAAACTCCGAATTATACACAAGAAACTAAAATTTAAAATCATACAAGACTAACAAAGGCCAGAGGCTCCTGACTTGGGACAGGCGCAAAATTGCGGCGGGGTTAAACATGTTTATGAGATCTCAACCCTCCCCCTATACCTCTAGCCAATGTAGAAAAGTAAAACAATAACAATACGCACATTAAAATTCAGTTCAAGAGAAGTCCGAGTCTGATGTCAAAAGATGTAACAAAAGAAAATAAATAAAATGACAATAATACATAAATAACAACAGACTACTAGCAGTTAACTGACATGCCAGCTCCAGACCTCAATTAAACTGATTGAAAGATTATGTCTTCATCATATGAATATCAGGTACAATCCCTCCCGTTAGGGGTTTAGTATCATACTATCATAAAATATATGAGAAGAACATAACCCGTGTCATGCCAACAACTGTTTTTTTAGAAATAAATGTGTTTAGTTCCGATGCAAAGACCCTATCAGTGAATCAATGTTAAAGCCAAAATATGCAATCTTTAATGACCTGACAACAGTATCGTAACTATATCCCCTTTTAATAAGTCTATTTAAAGGTTTTGTTAGTTTCTGAGGAGAATACTGACATTTTTGTGCTTTATAAAGAATATTTCCATAAAATTTTGGATGTGAAATACCTGAACGTATAAGATGTCTGCATGTTGAGTTATATTTACGAATTATTTCCTTATACCGGTGATAAAATTTAGTAAATGTTTTGACCAGTTTGTGATATCGAAAACCCTGGTGTAATAATTTTTCAGTAATACATAAATTTCTCTCGCTAAAATCTAATACATTGTTACATACACGAGCGAATCGTACAAGTTGAGATATATAAACACCATAAGATGGTGACAAGGGAACGTCACCATCTAAAAATGGATAATTAACAATAGGAAATGAAAAATCATCTCTTTTATCATAAATTTTTGTATTAAGCTTCCCGTTTATGATATAGATATCAAGATCGAGGAAAGGGCAGTGGTCATTGTTATCATTAGCTTTATTTAAAGTAAGTTCTACAGGATAAATTTCTTTAGTAAACATACTGAAGTCGTCATTATTTAGAGCCAATATATCATCCAAATATCTAAAAGTATTGTTAAATTTTTGTATCAAATGTTGTTTTGATGGGTCTTTGCTAATTTTAGTCATAAATTGTAACTCATAACAATACAAAAACAGGTCCGCAATAAGTGGTGCACAGTTAGTCCCCATTGGAATTCCAATAACTTGACGATATACGGAATCTCCAAAGCGAACAAAAATGTTATCAAGTAAAAATTCAAGTGCATAAATAGTATCAAAGCATGTCCAATTGACATAGTTCTTTTGTTTATTGCTACTAAAAAATGATCTAAAAGAGTTTGAACATATGTACTCGCATTCCGACTTTTTAAATGCCCAGTTAATTAGGGATGTGAATTTTTTCTTAATAAGAATATGAGGCAAAGTGGTATATAGGGTAGAAAAATCAAAACTTTGAACAGATTCAAAATCACCAATATATGCATGCAATTTATCAAGTACTTCCAACGAGTTTTTGACACTCCAAAAGTAATTAATTCCACTATTTTCAAAGGCCTTATTTGAACAATTTATTATCAGGTTTTTTATTGTACCAAGTGTACTAGTAAGTAAAACAGACAATTTAGTAGTTGAACAATGGCTGGAAGATGAAATAAATCTATATTTGTAAGGTTTTTTGTGCAGCTTCGGAAGCCAGTACATAGTTGGGACTTTCATTGTGTTTGGTTCTGCTTGTAAAGAAGTAGCTAAAAGTTTATGTTTGTTACAGATGTCGTTTTCTGAAAATGAAGTCAGTTGGAATGTTGGTGAATTCGTGATTTCCTTTTGCAGAACCTCTATATAAAATTTACGTCAAACAATAATGATATTATTAGCAGCTTTATCAGCCGGGACAAAAACAAATTCCTTGGCTAGTTCTGTAGTACAAATGAATACTTATACTTTTGAAATATTATATCTTACATTTGTAATTTTATATAAGATCATGATAAATTGACATGCAATTCTAAGAATATTCACAGATACTGTTGGATATTTTTGAATCATTTATTTCGCTATTGTCCCTTTTACATGTACATTTTGTTTTTCTACATTTTTATAGAGGTCCTGATTTTTAGTAAATAAAGAAGATAACATCATTTTGTGATACATGTTTCTCGTCTCTTTTTTTGCTTATTTTTGTGTAAAGTAAGAACAACGACATGGGAACAAAATAAACAATTCAAACATACAGAAACAACAGAAAGGCATGCACAGGTAAACCGAAATACGAGTAAGACGAATACTACTATATTGCATTCTACACTAGTAGATATTTAAAAATCAACTGTGGAGTTACTTTATTAGAAACACTTGTACTGATTTGTTTGCGATATCTTGGTTTTATTACTAGTACTTTAAGCCGACAATGGATCAATTCGGTACATTTTACAATTATGTTCAAACAAACATATGGAACACTAACTGTGAGACTCGAAGGTAGTAAACATATCCGAGTCATGATGGACACTTTCGTTATATTGCCAATAATGCAAACTTATTTATAAAATTAAAACACATTACATTAATATGGGTTTTATTGCAAAATGCTTCAGATAAAAAAATGCATAAAAAATATGTGAACCAATAAAATGTTAAAATAATAGATGAGTATGTTTAAAAATAATTCTTATATGATTTGCATATCTGTAAATACTTGGATTGGATTGGTCAATACGAAATTTTCTCTATATTTCCGAAACTACTTTCGTAATCTATTCATGCGCGATACACATTCTTGCAGGGATACTGGGATTTTCATCAAAATGAGATTGAAAAACAAATGTATAACCGTGTTATATTCTAATGCATAAATAACAATAAATAAATAAAATAAATGCACTAAAGCATCGAAACATGTGTAAAGATAAGATTTAAATAAAATTCCGAGAAATTTCATGAACGATTTGGCGAATTTACGTCATGGCAAACACGTCGTCATACGAATAAAAACTTTAAAGGGAAAGATTTTTTCGTTTTGTGCACGCTTCAAATTCGGATAATACCTCATTAAAATGAACTTTTGGAGGTAGGTGCTATTTTATTTTAATTTCTGTTGGATTTATAGAACATTTATGGATTTGGCGGCCAACTCCTTAGTTACGACCTGTCAGTTGTGCATGTGATGGTCATTATAGAAGCCTTTACACAAACAAATGTTAATAAGAAATCGCGAATATTTGGCTTACGAATTATAAGGATTAAACACATTTTTTCTAGAATTTTTTCTCTTACTCACAAACTTTACATAAATGTCCTTCGGACTTTTATTCAGTTTGTAAGTTAATCGCCCCGGTTTACACATCAATAACCTCTAAAAAATGTGTTTAATCCTATAATACTAGTACTTACATTTTTTGTAAACTGCATGTTCAAAGTAGAACGACTACTTTAATGGGTATTTGTCATTCCTGTGACCATTTCGATTCATTGTGTGAGAGCGCTTGTTTTAAGCGCGGGAAGTTGTTTTTGCAATACTAAGATTCCTAAGATTAAACCGAAGGCAAAGTTTGAAATATACTGCTTCACCGCCAAGGTCGTGGTTATGACCAAGCGTCAGCAGCGAGATGTATGTGTTTCTGTGTAGCTTATTCTGCGATATAGCACGTTCAAATCATATCAGTATGATGTCTAATCAACATCACAGTATATAATGGTTCTAATTAAGCATGTTATATTTGCCTTTGAACATTATGCCCAATCATTTTTTTTTCTACAGTGCATTGTTTCTCATTTGTTTAAATTAAAAGGTATTCTGAAAGAAAATGTCCGTACTTACAATAGAAGACATTACAAGTGTGATTATTCGAATCCGTTTGAATTTTTTTTTACGATTACTAGATTTACAATTCTAAACGATTCGGTGCCGAACTGAGAGGTAGCTATCTAAAACATAAAAGGAATAAAAAAAAAATGGGTTTACGTAAACACTTTCTCTATTTGCGGAGACTACACTCTATTAATAACCATTTATATACTGTCAATGACAAATATGTTTCTCAACTTGTAGGTTAAGCTCCGACTATGACCTTGTCGGTGTGAATTAACATAATATCTTGTAATATAAACTATTATTACAGTGCTGATATAACCAATGAAATTTGATACCAATAACATTGAGAATGGATTTTGTTTTATTCCTTTTAGGTATTGACAAACATACACTTCGATGTACGGAACCCAAACAATGCCTTATCAAAAGTAATACTACTGGGTCGGTCAAATAACCCATGTTGATCAGAACAAAACCCAATAATCTAGTGAAAAATCATACAATAATAGCCCATTTCGTGAATTAGAATAAATGATGATTTAACTGTTTTCTGCTTTCCCAGTTTGAGATTGATTGTTTCATACTAGCAGACGCATAAAAAAAATTTCACAGATACCTCGTTTAAACAATGTACAAAAATGTTCTGATGATATCTACCTTCCTGACAAAATCTGTGTTATTCCCGCATATAAAGTCCAAACAACATCGATTTGGTGTGAAAATCAAATTACATAAACTGCTTAATAAATGAATTAGGCATTGACAATTCACTTTGAACCTCATCATACACATACCCAACGAAACTTTACAAGGACGAAATCATGTCTGTTATATGGGTGGTTTTTTTGGAAGTTCAACCAAAGATCACTTATGGTTTACCACTTACAAAGCATATCAACTATTTTAAATGCATGCGGGAAAATAACTATCATATGGAGTCTTCGTATCACTTCCGTCAAATTGCACAAAAAATCCTCGGGATCTAGCAAATTTGTAAAATAAAGAAAACAGTTTTTTGGGGGATAACTCTAACAATAAAAAATCTTCGACTAAACAGGGTCAGTTTCAAAAGCGCAATATCATATGCAAAACAAGGAAGAGGCATCTTGCGAAACCACAAAACAGTGCACAAATGTTATCAGAACTAATACAATAGGTTTTTCCAAAGAATAGTGGAAAGACCTAATAATATAGATAGCTTTACAACAGGGGATTTAGTATATTTGTACAAAATAAGGAGATTACCTATGACAACTTCATCCACCAGAACCCAATGACGTAGATTTTAGCAACTTAAGGTTATCATATGGGCATTAACCATTAGCTTCAAAACACAACAACATAACAAAATGTAAATCAATTCAAACAAAAAAAAGATTTATGTACAACACTCCAATGACAACCAGTGAGTTATAGGCTCTTGACTTGAGAACGGTTCAAACTATTGAATTGCTGAACAAATAATTAGATATGCATTATTTTCATTTGTGCTAGGTTACTCATTACCGATTTTCTTTGTCATGGCCAAGAATCTTACCCGATGGAACAATAAAGAATGTCAACCGTAAAGGAATAGAGTATTATAACAAATTGATAGATGGTCTGCAAAAAGCTGGTATCGAACCTATGGTGACATTATATCACTGGGATCTACCACAAGCTCTGCAAGATGCCTATGGTGGTTGGCTTAGTGAAACAGTTTCAGATCTTTTTGCAGAATATGCCAGAATATGTTATAAGGAGTTTGGTGATAGGGTATGCTATAATCAGAAATAGAATTGAAATTTGCAATTTGGTACTAGTATTTGTTTTCATCGTTTCGTTGTCAACTTTTTTGCGAGAAGTGTAAGACATGCAGCTCTCCGAAAGCATTCAAATATGTGAATCTAATCAAATTGGCAAATAACACATATAATATGGACCATCAGTGACAGAAAATCACCATATACAACACAAAACATTCATGCATTTTAGACGATTATATCAACTTATCTCAAAAATATATATTAAACAGTAGTTATCAAATTTGTTTTAATACGTGATAAAGGGATATTTTCTTAATGTGACTAACCAATATAATTTCGCTATGAAGGTTAAATTATGGATTACTCTGAATGAGCCCAGGGTAGTAGCAACACGTGGATATGGTGGCGGTACAATGCCACCTGAGGTTGGAGGACCAGGCACAACTGTCTACATTGCAACGCATAACCTCATTAAAGCGCACGCAAAAGCTTATCGTATTTACATCAACGAATTTAAAGAGATACAAAAAGGTAACGAAAGTATACACAAAAACATATGTTATTATACTGTTATTCTGCTAAATTATATATAGTTTGGTAAATACACGGATTTCAATTTAATAATTTTTTTCTAAAAATATTTATAAAACATATCATCACTAGACCATTAAAATATGTGCATATATATCTTACCAGTTAATAAAAGTTGCCAGCGCAAATAGAAAATAGACGCATTTACCAATACAATTACCGAAAGGGGAAATCTGTGATCCTCAATAAGCCTCTTTTACATGCACATACACTTTGTTGAATAAAGCCAATCTCAGTAAAAATAACACTCTGGCAATTTCAATGTTTTTTTTTTTGGCATAACACATTAGTAAGTTGATTAGGGATTCTTGGTGGAAACTTCAACTTTATGAGCGTGTTGAAGTGCAATATTGGCCAATGATGTGATTTGCAAGAGCATACTCAGACTGTGGTCTATCTGCTTGAACATGCACAGAACGGGAATGAAACATATTATCAAGACTCTTACGAAATCAATACTTAAGCTAGATAATACTGATATGTAATAAAAACACAGTCTTAATAGTATTTTGTTTATCACTACCTTTCAACATTTATTTGGCAAACGTCAACATTAGTATTACACATTTCTCGTTATAATGAATCAACCTATTTCTACACGTAGTTGAAACATTTTAACATGTTTAGTGTCCGTTCTAAGAAACACATTTTATCTAGCTTGTGTGCAATGTCAAATTTACACAATATATCATAAGTCTTATATTTCTTATATTAAGTTTACATCTTTAATTAATACAGCATAGTCATAATTAAAATCGTTGAAACGGCTTTCATTGAATTTGTCATACATATTTCCTGATAGGAAATGTTGGGATAACCTACAATTTCCATTGGCAAGAACCAGCGAACAAATCCAATCCAGAAGACATAGAAGCGTCTGAAACAGGTAACCAGTTTTTCCTCGGATGGTACGCCAATCCTGTATTTGTTGATGGTGATTACCCAGATATAATGAAGAAGAAAATAGGGAACAAGAGCAGACGTCAACACTTTAATTCCAGCAGACTTCCAAGTTTTACCGATTACGAGAAAAAATGTATAAAAGGTATTTAGAAAAAAAAACCAAAACGGAAGAACACAAATCATGATAATTTTTTTTGGTGATTATAGTATTTAAAAAGTGTTGCTCATGGTGTGAATTAATTTCATAGATTATCCGTGGATAGATTTAGAATTAAAAATAGTAGGGTTTTAACTCCTTCAGGAAAGTTTACTTTGGTGGAGTTTTTTGTCCATTCATATAGCGTCTCACGTATTCAAGTAATCTATATCTTTGACATTAAATATTTTTTTTCTTTTCTGAAAGTATGTTCAGAAAAGCGCTCCTAAAGTTCCAAATTTATAAAGTGCAATCTTCGTTACTCATGATTGGTACATACTGACTTATTTTATTGAACGCAAACCGTTCAAAGTATATAACTTGTTTTCTCATTAGGCTTGTATTTCTATTAACTGCAGCATATTAGTTTTTATCGCATCGCGGGTAAATTATCACGTTGTGATTGGTTTAGCGGCGTCACGTGGTGACCCCCTATGAGACCGTAGGGGGTTAGTAAATTTCATAGGGGGTTCATGACGCGTTAATGGTAACGTCATCTATTAATGTTGTTGTGTTTCCTTGCTTATTTTTCAACAAAACGCAACAAAAAATTTACAGCGTGCGATAAATTCGTTATACGGTTAACTACTGACTCCCTACGGATCCATAAAGGGTTAATAAAATCCATAGGGGATTCGGCCTCCGGCCTCACTCCCTTTGGATTTTACTAATCCTCTATGGATCCTTAGGGGGTCAGAAGCGAACCATATAACTTTCGTCCCCTATTACAGTAGAACAAGAAATCGGGAAAATTTCCCGAAATTTTTACTGTACTTACATGACTAATGAACTCAAAATCGTTAACTTTTTTTTTTGGCACTTTTTTAATTCTCGCATCCCACGCAGGAGTATGTCCGGTAAGGTGCGATTTTGGCCTCAAAAACAGCTCCATCTCACGAAAGATTTTAGACACTTTTTAACCACTTAAGGTGGTACATTGTACCTAACACTACAGGGAGATAACTTTGTAAAATCAGCTAAACTTTTTAATTAGTTGTGCTGTTAAGGGAATATTAAGCTTCTCAATGATCAAAATTAGTGTTTGTCAAACTGCAATATAACCAGTGTAATTTTTCTAATAAATTGGTTGGTCCAATTTTTTAGAAATTTTAATATTTTTGTCAAAGGGTCAAAGTAAATATTTTGTCAAAATTTTATGAAAATTAAACGAGCCAAATAAATTTTAGTCAAGGTGTTGGGTACCACCTTAAGTGTCTATTTCAGTTGATTCAATTAGTTTATGTGAAAGATTTTCACTTTTAGTCATTAAAAACGCTCCGATTCCAGCTTGAATATGAAAAATCTATCAAATATGCCTAAAAATATAATTTTTCAGATGGTTTTGTCAAAAATGAAAGTGGCCGCATACATGTTCGTTCTCAACCTTTATATATGTTATGTGTTATCATCAAGTACAACTTACTTTTCAATATTAAGAATGAACACAAATGCCTTTCATTTAAGACGGAAACCGTCTAAAATTTAACTAAAATGCTAAAATTGTGAAGATTTCAGTAATTTAGCATGACTTAACGATGTTAGTTCCCGATATTTGTGCATTGTATTGTCAAAAACAGCCTATATGTATGTAGAAGAAGCATTCTACTTTGCAATAAATAACTAAAAGTTTACATTTTATCAACTTTGTAAAATTGCTATATTTTGGGGCGAAAAAGGGTCTTACTGGACCTACGTTATACTCCTTTACTTCCTTCTTCCGGTCTTGTTATCATGAGACTTTGGATAAAATATTTATTATCAGTCTAGTAAAATATAAGATGGAACACAATACCAATTTCATTTTTGATAATTCTTTGATATGAAAAACATTACCTGATGATGGTGTTTCTTTGTTTACATTGAATATGACGTCATAACTTAAGAAACGTCACAACAAAAATCCCTAACAACAGAACCAAAATCGGAAACGTTACGGTATTTCCTCTTCTTTTTCAACATACTTTTGTATACATACTTCGTTCCCTTTCACAGGTAATGCCTACCTCATATTAAAAAGAACAAAAAGCCTCTTCAAAATGATAGTCAAGTTTAATTGAAATATCATTATTAGATTATTTTTACCTATTAACCTAACAATATATGCAGCAAGCTTCTAGATCATTTATCTTTTTTAATCCGTGATTATTTTTTTTTAAATCTATCCATGAAAATCTACAAGTTAATTTTCTTTTTATTTAATCTCATAATTTACTTAATCTGTAGTTTGAATAATAACCGTTACACATTAAAGAGTAATGCTGAAGTAATTTTGTTTCCTTTGTACCTTGTCTGCAGTCATCAACAAGGTCATTCATCTCTTCGTGGCTTTTTACTGTAGGTTCCTCTGATTTTATTGGTTTAAATTTCTACACATCGGAAATGGTAACCATGCGCAGAACCCCTACATATAAAGTTGATTACAGAGATGACACAGATATCATTGCCGTTAAAGATCCGGCTTGGATTGGGTAATTATTACGACCTTCATTTAAATCGAATGTTAATAAAAAAAAAAAAGAGAGAAAAAAACAAATTTTCAACGAGAGTTAAAATTAAGTGGTTTTAAGCAATTATATATGTAGGTCGTAGAACGGCCTTTTATCATATGAAAAACCCCATACCATATAGTCTGCTGTGAAAGGTCCCAACTTGAAAAATTTAAAATATTTCAAACGGAAAAAATAACTGCCTAATTTATAACTGAACAATGTACGGGCCAAACAATATGACAGACATGAACAAACGAAAATCAGTACATATCCTACGAATTTAGTGTACAGACATCATAACCAGTCTAAAAAATGCCATACATATAAGTGAACAGCATTGAAAGGATGTCAAAGTGTGAGTTTGTATAACTGTGCACATATAGAGAAACATGATGATGTTTAAGTTTTAAAAAAATGAATGTTAGTATTAAAAAAATAAGATTCTACTGCTGTGTTTAATTTATAACCTTTAAGAATCAGTGTATTCAAAGGATTGATTATTTTATATGTTTCATGTCTAACTTACATTCTTTATAAAACAAATGTCACCTTGGTAATTATGATATGATATCCAGTTTTAATAAGACTTATATGGGTAAAGCCAAATAAACTAATCATATATTTGTATTCGATTTATTTCACTTGACTGGGCGGAGTTTGTCCGGTTCGCTCACAATAAACCAGTCCAACTATAGATAGGTGTTTTAGGATAAACTCATCAATGAAGTGTCCAGTCATTATTTTGTAAATTCCTTTGATGACACTGATAGGTGATTATAAATCACTGATTATTATAACGGCAATCATCCTAATCACACACATTTTCAAATAGACTGTCCTTATGCAAATGAAAACGTAAGCTCCGCCCGATCAGTTGAAATAACATTGGTAATATCTATGAAAGAGTTAACGAGAGGTTTTAATTTGTTTGTGGTAACGACATCGGTACCTTGATAATTTACCAGTACTACATAAACAACGTTCATTGAAATTTAAAATGCGAATACAGACCCAGGCATGGCAAACACGTTGTAGATCGTGAAATAAATAACCGTTAAAAAATGAAACATTAACAATTGATTAAAGAAGAAGATTCGGTTTTTTGTCAGAAATTTGAGTATAGAGTTTCCCGAGTGAAACAGAAATATCCAAATCTTATGATGTCTGTATAAGATATGTTTCAAGAAAATCTTTTATAGGTTTAATTTCAGCCGTAGAATTGTCGTGTATGAAAACCGTTACCTTGAGGATAATAATACACATATAGTGTTTAAGATAATATCACAATGTTGATTGCTGTACCCCTATTTTTGCCAATTATCTATTATGTATGTTTGATTTCTTCTCCCATCGTTGTCAATATGATAGCATTTTATGCGACTGTCATACAAGTGAGAGGTTTAGCTAGCTATACAACCAGGTTGCATCCAACATTTTTTTACTTAAGAAAATGCCTGTATCAAGTCAGAAATATGACAGTTGTTGACCATTCTTCGTTTGTTGTGTTTGAGCTTTTGATTTTGCCAAATGATTAGGGATATTCCGTTTTGAATTTTCCTCAGAGTTCAGTTGTTTTGTCGATTTTACATTTTTCTTATTGTACTTTTGTTCCTTTTTGGATGAATGGTTATTCATTTCTTGTCACAGTAGACAGTTTTACTTGGAATATTTCTTTATCCATAAAAACTAAACTGTTCCTCCGTTTTTATCTCAGGATGTCACTTGAAATAGTGGTATTAAATCGCTGCAAATGGGTTTACTTGAAACATTCTGCGATTTGCTGATCCAAATTCGGACGCATTTATCGTTGGTGGGGCAGCAATGGTTAATTCCAGGGCACAAATTTGGGCAAACATATTTGATGATTATGCTAATGATGTCATACTGCCTTATATATAAACCTTGCATCGATAAGTATTCAAAAGTAGACATTGTAATTGATGTTTACTAAATGAATAATTTAAAGGCTGTGACAAGAAAAAGGCAAGGTTCTTGTGCCAGATGGAAAGGTGTTGATTCTGGTAGAACACCAAGGGTTTGTAGTAGTTTTCTCTGTGAAGATGACAACGAACCGAAATTGTTCAAGTTTTTGGCTGACAAAATTACTTCTTAAGAGACTAATAAAAATGTGTATGTTACTCATGGTGAAAATGTTCTTTGCAATTTTAATAAAGATACTTCCTATCTACCCCCTTGTAATCATGAAGAAGCAGATACACGAATGTTCGTCCATGTTCGGCATGATTACGAAAAGTGTTGTAAAATGTAATTTTATGTAGTACTAACACAGATGTAAAAGTTTCAGGAATTGCAGCAATCGCAAAATTAGATAGAACAAATTATGGATAGGTTATGGAAAGAATAACGCCTTTTGATGGCTTCCTGTACGTGACATATCAAATGGGTTTGGTCCTTGTGTAACTGCTCCTACTTTCGTCCGTGCATTCAGTGGATGTGGCACTTTGTCGAATTGTCGTGAGAAAGGGAAGATGTCAGCTTGGCTAACAATGGAAGGTATTCCAGATGTAAAGGACGTTTTTTTTTTTGGCTGAAGTATGAAACGAGGCATGATGTGAATTGTTAGCCAGGAAGCAGCGGCATTGTGATGCAATTCCGCCTACAAGAGGTTCTTTTCAGAGCACATCAAAATATAAGTATATCAAGGAGGAGTTGTTTGGGCTCAGCCTGATTCATGTATTCCACAGGTATATGTACCAAGTCATGAACACTGGGGTTAGATGAAAGAAAGAATGACAATTGGAAACCAAAATAAACTTCTTTGACTGCCGTTGCATCCTCGTGTCAGGAAATTTTGAAATGCGGAGGCGAAACTACAGCTGTGTTGGTAACTGTAGATGCTACCGTTCTGGCCTTCCTTGTACGGGTCTTTGTATAGGCAACTATCAGATAGTTAAAAGATAAGCAACCTGTCTTTCTAACCAAACTAGGCATTTAAAATTAACAAAGACTGTTATCACTTGTTAATTTGATGGAAATAATAAAAATATTTTCTACGTATTTGCCGCCATTTTTTAACCGGAAGTCACCATTTTTTTCATTTATGTGTTGTTTTGTCGTACTTAGGAACTGTTTTAACGTTTAATCATAACTTACATTGGATTATACCTATCACACATCTTTCAAGGATTTACATTCCTTGTGAAGTTGCTTGAAAGTATAAAAATTGAAATTTTTGACTTTTTGGCTGGCAATTTGAAACCGGAAGTCACCTTTAGTTTCATTAATGTATTGTCTAGTCGTAATTTAAGAACTGTCATTTACTTTTTATCAAATCTAAAATTAGATTGTACATATAACACACCTTTCAAAGGATTAACGAATTATTGCCAATTTATTATGACGCCATTTCCGAAATGTGTGGTGGCCATTTTGAAAAAATGATTTTTTTTTCTGGCCAGCAGCGGATTTTTCTTAAGTATCATTTAGTCAACCTTCATACCAAATTTCATGCTTGTATCACGATTTGCACAATTATGTCCATAATATCTCCCACTATTAGCAGGAACACATCTAAATAACACAAGGCAGCTTATATGGCGTCACTCTTTTGCTTATGACAGCATTTGCCACTGTCGCATTACTAGTAAATCAAACCTCTTGAATTTGTTCATCATTCACAAGGGTTCAATTACTATATATTTGAATTTCGACTACAAATAATGAAACTTTCTAGGTCAGGATCTTCATGGTTGAAACTTACTCCTTGGGGAATAAGAAAAGCATTGAATTGGATGAGAAACCACTATGGAAATGTTCCAATATACATAACAGAAAATGGTATATCTGACAGAAACGGAAGCTTACATGATGATCATCGAATATTTTATTATAAACATTACATCAATAATGTTTTGAAAGGTAATTCTATTTTTTATGATATCACACACAGGACTATACATGAAAAGGGACACCTGAAAATACCACATAGTACAAAACAGCATACTAAGAACCTAAAACGACTCTTGCGAATAAAAATTGATTAAATACAAAAAATTACAATCAACAGCGAACAACTTATGGTCAAGATGGTCTAATTATGTACAGATACAACATGTTGTGGGTTTAAATTAGTTTTACTTGGACTCCTTCCTCGCTTTTGTATATGTAGACTCTATTTCGTAAACTCAAAATACATAGCAATAAACCTGAAAATGCAAGCACAAACATGATGATCACTGACTTGAAAAAGAAATAACAGACTGAATATGATTTAGAAGACGATGTCAAAATGTGGTCGCTAATGTAAGAAGCTAAGGTAGCTACGGTTGTTAGTCTGATATCTAATTATCGACGTCTGTGATTCGTGAGTCTGTGAAGACAAATTGAAATATTTCAAAAAACCTGGCAATATTTTTTTTAAAATAGTCTTTCGACAGTATAAATTGAAATATTCTTTCATTTTTGTTTCATATAACAAGCAATACGCATTGATGGTATCAACATAAAAGGGTATACAGCTTGGTCTCTTATGGATAATTTTGAGTGGATGAGAGGGTATTCAGAAAGATTTGGACTTCATTTTGTTAACTTCAGCGATCCATATAGACCAAGAGTCCCAAAAGCATCGGCTAAATTCTTTCGTGATTTAATTATTAACAATGGTTTTTATCCGGAACATAATTCGGGTAAACTGGCTACGATAACAGAGCAAACACCAGTAATTCTACAATCATTATCGCCTTGTTCGTCAAAATCGTCAAAAACTTCAAACAATTTCTTGACTTTAATCGTCTTTCAGTTAAGTGTCTTTATGATTTATGAATAATTATGAAACAGTTTGTGTTCAACAAACTTATCATTCTAGGTATGGATTCATCATGCCAAAACATTTCGAACATATTTTTCCTATTATAAAACAAGAGTACAGATATACAACAAATATCTTTATTTTATTAAATTATTTGCCTAAAAGGTAAAACATGTGTGAGGTTCCCTGAGCAATGATTTCACTTTATTGCATTTTCCGATGAATATGAGGTAGTATGAAAAATTGTCAGACAAAACGAAAATGAGGTAGGAGGAAAACAGAACGCTTCACATGACACGTCATACTTCCAATATTCCGCATGGCTTTGTAACATTAAAAGGCCAGTCACAGACCTGGAGCCCTTGGTTAAAAACCAGTCCTGCAAAATATAGAATCACATTTCACTTTATATGATGCGTGTAAAAAAGGACATAGTTTTTATTTGTTAAATTAGGAGACACTTAACGTGTGTCTTTACCATACAAACGCCGAAATTGGTTTTATGAGGATATTTAGCGTACTAAGCTCCTATTTTTGTTTGGTCATTTATTATTTTCTAATGAATATGTTTTTATTTTATCAACTCTATATTGCAGATAGAAATTTTAATAACTAAAGTGAATTTTAACAAATACAAATTTAAAAAAAATCATTTTGATCCGAATCGAATCCAGGAACATGGATCGAATCCTGCAACCAAAATGACAAAAGTTTGTTATAACTTATTTTTAAGAGAAACAAATGAATGAATATTTTATCGCAGAAAGAAACATACATCTGAGATATTTTTCTTTTTTAACCACAAAGAATATAATAAATTTGCATGTTCAGCATTGGTAATGCTTTCGCTCTATTTTACTGTGAAATGATTAAGTGACCGGTTGTAGATGCTACGTAATACTTGATGATGTAGTTTCTTTTTATTGTCGCAGTTTCACGATTCTAACTTGGACAAGTTATGAACAAACAAAGTAAAACCGATAAATGAAATGTATAACAAAATAAAACTCATAAATAAACATTTGCACTGACGGAGAGGAAAATCTAAGTATGTCAAGCAGTCTTTAGTTTAGTTTGACACCCTCATAATTATTAATTGTAATTATTTAAACCTGTTTGACCTTATAATTGCATGACCCAAATTATTGCAGAGGTCAATCTCCTCTCTTTTATTATTATATGTGTTTTAAAACATCAAAATATAAATTTGGAAAGTAAATGAAATAATTTAGGATATATTGACTGCCAACCCAAAGAATGCCACTATATTTGTCAAATGGCGATAATTGTGGTTTTGATGTTTAAAAACAAATATAATAAGGAAAGAGACGAGATTGACATCTAAAATAATTTGGGTCATGCAATTGTAAGTCAAACAGGTGGAAATAATTACAATTAATAATTATGAAGGTGTCCTCTGGCAAAGTTGATCTTACATGGATTTGACTATTTGTTTATGTCCTTTTGCTCAACTGTTTTGGTTCTTATATATTTTGGCTTTCAAATACTCAGCTTTGAGCATTCCTTGTGAAGATAACTCGTGAACAGCGGTCTGGACGTATAAAATGTAAAATATGTTGTATTATTCTGTTACAGCACTTGGTCGATATATCTGCCGATGGGCTTCGAGGGTATCATCTGCGCAGTAGTCAATATGCTTATATATTGACTTCTTTGAAGCCGTACGGCGACCCCTTGGTTTTAATTTCTGTGTCACTTGGTCTTAGAAGAGTTGTCTCATTGGCAATCATTCCACATCCTCTTTTTTGGATCAGATAAAATTATTAGTAGTAACCTTTGAAGTGTTGCGCTATTTATTTAATACGCCAGACGTGCGTTTTGTCTACATAAGACTAATCAGTGACGCTCAGATCAAATAGTTAAAAAAAAAAAACCAAAAAAACAAGTACAAAGTTGAAGAGCATTGAGCACCCAAAATTTAAAAAAATGTGCCAAATACGGCTTAAAGAAAAACCCTAGTATTTCGAATGATTCATATTTTTAAAAACGATAACTTATGCGTTGAAAACGACCAATAAATCCGGACACCTTGATCTTCCTCATATTCTTCAGAAACATAAGTTTAGAAATAAGACTTATAATGTAAAATAAGTGAACACTTGAATCTAAGTAAACACTGAATGTGTACATACCTGGTGCACAGGGTGTGTGACCTAGAAATATTCCTCCTAGACATGTGTAAAAAGAGGTGCACATATGTTCTATATCCGGGTAATTTCCATCTCCTAGATGAACACATTCCCTGTATGTTCCGCATGGTGGTGGTACATGAAATTCACTGGAAAAGTAAATCAAATTTAGGAAATGAAAAAAAAAATGCATTTGAAATCCATATTTGCCTTCAGTAAGCAAGCATATAGCTTTTTTTCCCTAACATGTAGTAAAATTTAAGGATCTGTTTATAAAATTGCACATAAAATGCATACCATAAACCCTAAAATAATACAAAAATGTCTGTTCCTTAGGCACTTGAGATCTAATATGGCTGATTTTTGTTCTTTTTTAATTACTAAACGTATTGATCATAAGGAGCATATTTATACTATAATCAGCAAAAACGATTTCGGTTGTGAGATATAAATTACTGAATTACCGCAATTATTTTTTTCACTTTGTTAAATAATATTGAATCAATTATCTTTCATAATGTCTGGAGAGATATTAAGATACCTTTTAAATAATTTAAGTTCAATGTTCATAAAATATCAATACAGATTAAAGAACAAAGTAATGTTCCTTGCGTTTTATTTAATTTCTTTCTATTTTTTTAAAAGGTAATTAATAGTCCACCATTATTTAACTTGTCCGATATATTGCTAATATTAACCTATAGTTTAAGTTTTATAAAAATATGGCAAGAATTGTACCCGGGAGATCACTAACGAGGCCATTTTCTATTAATTTAATATTTTCAAGGGGCAGAACTCTTTTAAATAAAGGTTTATCGTCCACCATTATAGAACTTGTCCGTGATATTGCTGATATCAACTTTAAGAATAATTTTATAAAAAAAAACCATACGAGAATGTTACTCGTGAGAGCGCTAACGAGGTCATTTTTCGTAAATTTAGTATTTCCAAGGAGCATAACTCTTAATAAAAGTCGATCGACCACCATTTTAAAACTAATTCGAGATAACTGATATTAACCTATAGTATAGGGTTTATAAAATTCAGGCAAGAATTGTACCCGTGAGAGCGCTGAAAAGACTGGAAGGACTGACGGACGCACGGCCTATTTCCAGTCTCCCCATAAAAACAATCATAAAACATCAAAACTATTAAAGAAAGAACTTTTATGATTGTAAATGGCTAAAAAATGGAATAAAGATGGATAAACATTCGAAATCTAAAAAGCTAAATCTAATGTGTAAGGAACAAAACTAAATCATTTAATGTGTACTCACTATTCACATTCATTTGTGTCAGGATTAAATCTGGTTTTGTTTTTGCAGTTGACAATTTCTGCTGTTTCATTGACACATTTGGTGAATGCTTTACATCCTCTTTCATAAACACCATCCTTTCTACCTGTACAATCAACACTCAATACGCCTAGAAAAATATAAAAATTAAACAGTGTTCTGTACCCGTATTAGATAAAATGAACACTAACATCTTTAACCAGAATCGTCAAGCACAATAGACATATAGATAAAGACTAATGACAACGAACAAAACATATGGTATAGAAAACGTTACTTATTTCAGTAAAAAAATATTGTAAAAATAGTTTATGTAGGCACAAATTGTCCGTTTGCCAATCGAGATCAGATATCTTAACAGTTGAACAAACAATAAAAAAAACCTGTATTTGGCAGCTACTTGAACTAGAGAAAAAAGACGGCATATAGTTTTTAAAGTAGATTTACGTGTGTTCGCTACTACCGGAAGCTAGCTATGGAAATATAAAGTTAGGCAACAATAGTTAACTGATATTGAAATATTATCAATTGATTGATTAGAACAAGGGAACTAACAAAAACTGATGGAATGTCACATACTTCAAAAGGAACAATACCAGGTGCGTCGACGGGTGAATGATAAATAAGGGGTTGTATGATTACTAATCAGACAGCAATCTACCGGCGGCGTAATACCAAAAGTAATAGCCTGTACAATACAAATCGAGAAATGTATTCAAATTTTTAAGATAAAAATGTGAAAAATGATTTATTAAAAGCTATTGTTTGTTCATACACTTATAGATATACTCCTCATATACTAGGATCTAAGTTTCGTATTTGCGCCAGACGCATAGAGGAAATATAAGATGATCTTAGAATATATCTTAGTTCTATGTGATATCGCATTATGAGGACATCAAAATATGTCTAAAGATGGTCTCAGGACGGTTTTATAGCTAGGTAAACTTGTACATTGTTGTAACAGTCTCATAAACTTGCATTATATTTGCAACAATGTGTGATCAAAGCAAAACAGACAAAATAGATCATAATGTCAAACATTTTGGTACAGCAGTGAACATTGTGGGTAAAATAACTTTTATTTTCTATGTCCTCTACCTTTTTTAATTACCGTTTCAATAATATTTTCTTAATGTAATAACCATATTATTAACCATTCTTAAAGTAAATTATATATATTGAATATTGTAGAAGACGAAAAAATATGAGGAAAATATTACTTAGGATTGTCAAACAATTAATTTAATAAAAAATTACCATGCTTAAATTTTGTATGCTAGGCGCTCGTTCATCTTCAAAAGACGACTCACTGACGCTCTTATGCAAAGGTTATAATAAATATAGTAGTGTCCTAAGAACATTCTGATTAGGAATAATTAAAGACAGCTTTGATAATGCAGTCTAAGACGTATCCTAGAATTTTCTTGATAATTCTAACATATGTAATAAGACAGGTCATAGAATATGTTACAGAATACTTTCGAAAACCATACCTTTGTCATAAAATCGTCTGAGGACATATTTTTGTTTTGTTTTTTTTACACTATTTTAAGTTCAAATTAATATTGAATTCAAGCGTACTGTTAGGACATCATGTCATAAGATGGTATCAGTATAATCATAATTGTTTTCCCTTAAACATTGCACCGATTGAATTATTATATCGACACATGTAGCCTTCTTCGTGCTTTGAAAATTGTCATTTGACTTCACATTGTAAATGTTGTACTGAAATTAATAATTTTGATACTTTCAATAGCAACTTATTGTATAACTGAATTCATCTTACGGTCCAAACTAAAAGTAATAAAAAAGAGTTGTTTGTATTGGTCCTAAAAATGTATTAAGCTGCATGTATGCATTTATGCTTTGCGCAAAAATGATCCCTTAATTCTAGAAAATCCTGAGGGCATCAATATCTTTTCTAACCGAACTTTTCAAAATTGTTATAAACTACATCTGAACATTATAACAAATTGTTTACATATAACCACAAAAACTCCGTTTAAAGATTTTTTCCCCAATATTTAATCATATATAAGTATATTTCAAAAAGATATTTCAACAGATTATTGAAAGAGAAAAACAAGTAATAATGATCATTTTTTTTCTAAAATTGAATAAATTGTTTGTTCTCGTTCACCTGGAAGAAAAAAATACTATAAGCATTTCATTTTTCTTAAGTACTAGGTATGTGTCTTTAAATATTATATGTGTATGAAAATATGGCAATATTTTACTCAAGAAAACGCAAATACAATATCAATTGGAGCTTAAGCCATGCACCAAATTGTTCTGTATTTTTTTAAAGAGGGACGAAAGATACCAAAGGGACAGTCAAACTCATAAATCTAAAACAAACTCACAACGCCATGGCTAAAAATGAAAAAGACAAACAGAAAAACAATAGTGAACATGACATAAAGAAGATTTCTATAACCTAGAGGCTACATGTGTGTCTCCTCGTTTAATATTCGTAAAATGAGAAATATTTTTTTAACAAAATATAGAATCATTTTTTTATCTCTAAAAGGGAAGTCAAGACGCCACTAATTATATGCCTTTCAAAGATATAAATGCATGAACATATATATCTTTATACAATTAGATTTAATTCAATTCTTTATTTATTCAAAGAGGTTTGCAAACAAAATTAACCTGAATGAAAATATGTATTAATATACATGTACATTGTATTTATCATGTTAAAGGCAAATTACTTGTGACGGAGAAAAAGTAATTAGAAATGCTAATGGTCTTCTTATATTTGTAAGTCTATACTATATGAAAATCATATCATTATCATAAAATTTCCTCAACACATAACATGAAATAATAAGGTATAAATTAGTTTTATATTAAGCAAACCTACCATATATGGATGAAAAACATATACAGATGCTGAAAATACGTTTAATTTCCATAATTCGGTTACACTTTGTCCAAGTTGGAACTGAGATATATTATAGATAACTCTTATCATATCCATTCTTGAGTGAAATAAGTCACGACCTGAAGACAATGTCGTCACACTAGATGATTCATATGTAACAGTACATTACTAAAAATATTAGGAGGGTAGTACAAGACAGTATTTGGTTACTAATGAAAATAAATGAATAAGTCTATTTATAAAAACTTCTTTTATAATCCTTTTAATTTAGTCTTTATGAATAAATGGGGAGAGCAGATATAATTAAGAATATAAAAACCCAAAATAGTTTAAAATTAATAACGCAATTTGAATAAACAAGACATTTATTGCTTGTTTACTATTATTAATGTCAAGCAAATGTCATTATGGTGTTTCAGTAAAACGCTTCTGTTTAGTTTCAGAGAAGTGCACGTACTTCTTTAAAACTAAACAGAAGCGTTTTACTGAAACACCATAATCGTATTTCTTCATTATTTTTAGAGCCTATCATAAACAAAAGAATATCATATTCCTGAAAATTATTTATTGGAAGCGTAATTCTAGAATAGTTTTGATTAGATTGAATCTTGCTTAAAAAGTAAGAAAGAATAACCCCTTCCCTGTGGCAGATTGCGAGTAGGCAATACAACTTTTTGGGAATATACATTTACCAAAATAACTGTTCAAAAAGATTGACGTTGCAAAAAAATAACTCTTTTATATATAATCGGACCACATAACATGATTTTAATTTGCACCTCGAAATAATAACTATTTACCGACGTTGAAAACATGGCGACCGCCTCAACGTTCGTCACAACAATTCTATCATTTTATTCAGTGCAGTACATTATAATATTGCCATAAAAGCGGGAGATTTGGCATGCCACAAAACCAGGTTCAACCCACCATCTTTTTTCTTGAAATGTCCTGTACCAAGTCAGGGAAATGGCCATTGTTATATTATAGTTCGTTTCTGTGTGTGTTACATTTTAATGTCGTGTTTCTGTTTTGCCCTTGTTCTCCTCTTATATTTGATGTGTTTCCCTTAGTTTTAGTTTGTAACCCGGATTTGTTTTTCTCTCTATCGATTTATGAGTTTCGAACAGAGGTATACTACTGTTGCCTTTATTTATAACAGTTAGGGCTTCCATTAAAAGTTAGTATCAAAATTACGATGTAAGTATTGTTTTTGGTAGTAAGATATCCTTCATTTGCTACTATTATTATAACTGCTGAAAATAACTGATAATTTAACCAAAAAAAAACTATCGTAGGTCCATTAAAAGTTAGTATCAAAATTACGGTGTAAGTATTGTTTTTGGTAGTAAGATATCCTTCATCTTGCTACTATTATTATTACTGCTGAAAATAACTGATAATTTAACCAAAAAAAACTATTACTCAAGGTTCGTCGGTCCAAAGAAAATAACCTTTTCGAGATTTAATTTTTTTATATTTGCTTTTTATGGCCTCGCAACAAAGTTGCCGGTGCCTTATAGTTTTATCCTTGTCCGTCATTCCGTCATTCCGCAACAAATCATTATGCTGACTTTTTTCTAAACGCCTTAAGATAATGGGCTGAGTTTTGGTATGTGAGTTAAACCATGATGAGTTACAGATCAAGTTTAAGTTTCGTTTCGCTCCGCTAATTTTGGCCGAAATTACGGTCTTTGACTTTGATAAATTGTTGAAAATCACAGGTATACGGACTTTTTTTTCTAAACACTTTCATATATTGGGCTGATTTTTGGTATGTGAGTCAAACATGGTGAGTTACAGATCAAGTTTAACTTTAGTTCCGCTTCCGAAATTAAGGGTTGCGACTTTAAAAATTGTTGAAAATCACAGTTATACAGACTTTTTTTTCTATACGCCTTCAGATTTTAAGCTGATTTTTATTATGTTAGACTACCGTCATGTTTGTGTCCACATGTGTGTTGAAATTACAGATTTTTCAATTTTTTGAAACGGGGTCATTCGTGTCGTGTCGACACAACTAGTTTTGTATTGTTGTTGGTAAAAGTTTAGTAAATAATTCTGGTGTAAATTCTATGCACTATTTCGCATAAATTGAAATTATTAAGATAATGTAATAGTGGTATCATTTTGATCGAATTTATATAATAATTGTAAATTGAAACTTTTATGAAACTACACAAACAAAAAAACAATTACATTAGTTATAAGAATTAAACAAATTAAGTGCAAACATTTTATATTTGATTTCTAGACCTAAGACTGCTTCGATACATAACTGGCCCCTATTGTATTTGGTATTAACATATTACATTCACTGTAGTTTCATTTGAAATTATATAATTATAATCGGCACTCTGTATCTTCCATAGAGAAGGTAGCATTCAATTTAGTTTTTCTTCTTCTTTTATATCCATGATATCCTTATTAATCTTTTTTTTGTTTTTCCCTCAACAGCAAATTATATGGATTTTTTTTCCTACATAATATTTCATACTAATAAAATTGAGAATGGAAATGGGGAATGTGTCAAAGAGACAACAACCCGACCAAATAAAAAACAACAGCAGAGGGTCACCAACAGGTCTTCAATGTAGCGAGAAATTCCCGCACCCGGAGGCGTCCTTCAGCTGGCCCCTAAACAAATATATACTAGTCCAGTGATAATGAACGCCATACTAATTTCCAAATTGTACACAAGAAACTAAAATTAAAATAATACAAGACTAACAAAGGTCAGAGGCTCCTGACTTGGGACAGGCGCAAAAATGCGGCGGGGTTAAACATGTTTGTGAGATCTCAACCCTCCCCTATACCTCTAACCAATGTAGTAAAGTAAACGCATAACAATACGCACATTAAAATTCAGTTCAAGAGAAATCCGAGTCTGATGTCAGAAGATGTAACCAAAGAAAATAAACAAAATGACAATAATACATAAATAACAACAGACTACTAGCAGTTAACTGACATGCCAGCTCCAGACTTCAATTAAACTGACTGAAAGATTATGATTTCATCATATGAACATCAGGCACAATCCGTCCCGTTAGGGGTTTAGTATCATACCATCATAACATATATGAGAACATAACCCGTGTCATGCCAACAACTGTTTTTAGAATAAATGTGTTTAGTTCCGATGCAAAGACCTTATCAGTGACTCAATATTAACGCCAAAATATGCAAAAATAGTTTTACTTAGTCTTGTGTGGACGAGGCGCGTTTTTGGCGTATTAAATTTTAAACCTGATGCTTTTTGTTATTCATTAATTATGTGTTTCTTTGTCAAATACGTTTTCCTATTTATTTGTATTTAGTCCTGTAATACTATGTTGTCATTTATATGTTATATTTAACATTGCCATTAAAGTGCGAGGTTTGGCATGCCACAAAACCAGGTTCAACCCACCATTTTTTCCTTTAAAAATGTCCTGTACAAGTCAGGAATATGGCCATTGTTATATGATAGTTCGTTTCTGTGTGTGTTACAATTTAACGTTGCGTCGTTTGTTTTCTCTTATTTTTGAGTGTAAATTGACATTGCGATAATACGTGTCACGGTACTTGTCTATCCCAAATTCATGTATTTGGTTTTGATGTTATATTTGTTATTCTCGTGGGATTTTGTCTGAAGCTTGGTCCGTTTCTGTGTTAGTTACATTGTAGTGTTGTGTCGTTGTTCTCCTCTTATATTTATGCGTTTCCGTCAGTTTTAGTTTGTTACCCCGATTTTGTTTTTTGTCCATGGATTTATGAGTTTGAACAGCGGTATACTACTGTTGCCTTTATTTACTTACTAATGTTACTGAAATCTTATGATTTATTTTTATAGACTTGTGAATTATAATATGAAGGGTCTACCGTTATTATTTATTATTACACTGGTTGCAATGAATCCCAGTGAAATAGAAACCGATAATTGTACATGTGAAATGAACGTGGTCTGACGTCATACAACAAAATGTAGTTCCTTACATTTTCAACTTTATTTTCATAAAAATAAGCCATTTGCCAAAGTAATAAAAAAAGATAACTAATCAAAGAATTCAAATATCGAAAAATATTTAACACTGATAATTAACTCATGCCCTGCGCGCATTCATGAATTAATGTGTTGTTCGGTCACTCGTTGAATAGTTTTCTCTATTTGAATTCTTCGATTAGTAATAATATAGTTTAATTATTCTGTAATACTTGGGTTGATGGCTCGTAATGAAAAAATAATCCAGAAAGCGTTTTGAAAGCTACAAATTAATACAGTGTGCGATTTGTTTTCGAGTAATCGATTTACTATTAAACAGCGGCATATACTACTGTTATTCCATTTAATGATAAATTTATAAAATGTTGTTTTCACCTAAAAATAATATCATTATTAAAGTAATCCAACATTTTCTTGTTAATTATCAAGAAATTACATTATACCTAAAAATTCTTAAACAGTAAATACAATTTATCTAAAACTGACCACTTTTGAATTTACATAGCAATAATGCTATCTTTAAAACTCGTCAACATGCTGCATATAAATTATCTTATTTGTAAATTAACATACTTATTAGGTAGTTCACATCATAAAAAAAGAAATAAGCAAATAAAAATACAACAATGCATGCAAATGAAGACAAAAGTCATTAATTACAACCTTGTAAATCAGGAATTATATGTAAATTAGTAGTTCAGCTGTGAATGCATGTAAAACGATGAATGGAATGTATACCAGGAAGATAAGGAATACTTCACTTGATAATAACACAAACTAAACAAATAGAGATTATAAGAAATGATACAGATATAAACCAATTTATAGTTATATACACAAGTTAGTATGAAAGAAAATTATATGGTTTAAATTGAAAAATGGAATGATAAAAACAAATTAAATAACAAGGAGATATAATAATTTGTGAACTAGAATTATTTTGAACATGTAAAAATACAAAGATAAAAGCTTGACTTTCTAGTATTAAGTGACAAAATCTTTTGTAACATATTTTAGTGTACAAACATGTTCAAAATTATCAGCATTTTCTGTAACACAATGCAGTAGTATATACATTGGCTCTAAGGCCTTGCAAGCTCAGACCATTTTTCAAATTTATTTTTTGACGTTCTTAATATAAAGTCAATACTGTTTACAACGCCAAGATGACACAACTTAACGACTTCATCAGTTACGTATTTATATATTATTTGAAAAAATGTATATAAAAAAACCACAATTGTAAAACGTTAACTACTAACATCCTTTATGGACTTTATCACGGTGTCGCATGTGTATTTAATTTATTTATCTTATCAGATAACACTGTTCGGAAAAGTGTGTCATTTGCTTCTTACAATAAAGGCATTTTAATATTTTAGATACAGAAACAAATATGGACTATGTTGGGGTTTGTTCACTGATATTTGTCTGCAAAAATAATAAGTTTATCACCACCGTTGTAGAGTTATGCCTCCTTTTTCCAAGCTTCCGTTGATGCTCTGATAAAAGTCTTCAATGGACATCAAATTTCCTAAAAAAAACTCCTTTCCCAAGGTAAAACAAATATTTTTATTTTTTTTCAAAATCTCCTTCTATGAAATCTTGTGCATTCAAATAGATTATCCTTGGGGAAATTTTTACAAACAATTTCCATAAAAACATTCTTGTACATCACGTTTTCTCGTAGGAAAATTTACAGTATTTATATCCAAAGATATTTAACGAACCAAAATTAATTTGAAAAACTAATAGATTTTAACATTTTAAATTTGTTCCCTTAATGAAATTCACATGCAGAATGAATTTCCCTTTAAGAAAATTTACAGAACCAAATTTTCTTTTTCCTTGAACAAATGCCATATTCCTGACTTGGTACAGGACGACTAGGTCAATATTCGTAATGGAACTTTAATTCTTCTTTGTTTATTTTACAATGAATATTTTTTGGTGAATAAATAAAACATATAGAAAGATAAAACGTATATTCGTATGTCGAATTTGCATATCTTTGATTTTATATCATAATCATAAAAAGAGAAACCTTATTTAAAAAAAGAATTCAAAAGGGGAATGAAAAACTAGAGGCTCTAAAGAGCCTGTGTCGCTCACCTTGGTCTATGTGCATATTAAACAAAGGACACAAATGGATTCATGACAAAATTGTATTTTGGTGATGGTGATGTGTTTGAAGTTCTTACTTTACTGAACGATTTTGCTTCTTACAATTATATCTATCATGAACTTTGCCCATTAGTAACAGAGAACTATATTTGGTAAAAATTTACATAAATTTACCAAATTAATGAAAATTGTTAAAAATTGACTATAAAGGGCAATAACTCCTTAAGGGGTCAATTGACCATTTAGGTCATGTTGACTTATTTGTAGATCTTACTTTGCTGAACATTATTGCTGTTTACAGTTTATCTCCATCTATAATAATATTCAAGATAATAACAAAAAACAGCAAAATTTCCTCAAAATTACCAATTCAGGGGCAGCAACCCAACAACCGATTGACCGATTCATCTGAAAATTTTAGGGCAGATAGATCTTGACCTGATAAACATTTTTATCCCATGTCAGATTTCCTCAAAATGCTTTGGTTTTTGAGTTATAAGCCAAAAACTGCATTTTACCCCTTTGTTCTATTTTTAGCCGTGGCCGCCATCTTGGTTGGTTGACCAGGTCACGCCACACATTTTTTAAACTAGATACCCCAAAGATGATTGTGGCCAAGTTTGGATTAATTTGGCCAAGTAGTTTCAGAGGAGAAGATTTTTGTAAAAGATTACTTTAATTAACGAAAAATGGTTAAAAATTGACTATAAAGGGCAATAACTCCTAAACGGGTCAACTGACCATTTTGGTCATGTTGACTTATTTGTAGATCTTACTTTGCTGAACATTATTGCTGTTTACAGTTTATCTCTAACTATAATAATATTCAAGATAATAACCAAAAACAGCAAAATTTCTTCAAAATTACCAATTCAGGGGCAGCAACCCAACAACCGATTGACCGATTCATCTGAAAATTTCAGGGCAGATAGATCTTGACCTGATAAACATTTTTACCCCATGTCAGATTTGCTCTAAATGCTTTGGTTTTTGAGTTATAAGCCAAAAACTGCATTTTACCCCTATGTTCTATTTTTAGCCGTGGCGGCCATCTTGGTTGGTTGACCGGGTCACGCCACACATTTTTTAAACTAGATACCCCAATGATGATTGTGGCCAAGTTTGGTTTGATTTGGCCCAGTAGTTTCAGAGGAGAAGATTTTTGTAAAAGTTAACGACGACGGACGACGACGACGGACGACGACGGACGACGACGGACGACGACGGACGACGGACGCCAAGTGATGAGAAAAGCTCACTTGGCCCTTCGGGCCAGGTGAGCTAAAAAACGTACTTATAGGAAAATTCAAGAGGGAAAGAACTTTTAACAAATGGCAAAATCAAAAGTTCTAACACGTCAAACAAATAGAAAATAACTGTCATGTTCCTGTCTTAGTACAGACATTTCCTGATGAAGAGAATGGTGGATTACACCTTGTGTTACATTTTTGCAATCAATTATATTTTCTTTTTTGTAGTTTTAATTTAGGACATTTTTGTCTTTTTTTATTTACTAAGTTTTACAGATTACGTTTTCTATCCATCTATTTAATCTTTTAGAAAATTGGCAAAGTTAGATTATTAGAGAAATAAAATCTTGATATTTGATGACAATAAATCCTGAATAGTATCGGTTATTTGACATTTTTGTAAATCTTCTACGGCTGATTATTTTTTAAATTTTTACCTCTTTATTATTATATAGTTCACCCTAGTGTTCTTTTCTAAGTAAAGGCAAACTTGTTTGTTGATTTTATGTTAATCAAATAAAAACACAAACAAAATGCTAAACACAATCGCGAAATAGGCACTTATTATCGGCAATACCTCTCACAGTACCAATTTGGCCAGGTAGGCTAAACTTGTGTTACATTTTGTTTTATTTTCCACTTCCAGAGTCCAATCTATAATTGTGTTGATTTTTTTTTCTTCAAAAGATGTAACAACGAAGTTCTGCAATTAGGAGTCCGTGGTTTGATTATCGAAGGTGTCATATGATCTGTTCGAAGATATATCTGAGGACATGATTTAAAATGGACTTGGGTGGCATAACCGCTATCTCGAAGTCATAAGAAACCTCAAATTAAAAAAAAAATGCATATGTTTTTTTTGTAACTCAATGGATAATTTTCATTATAAAACTTATGTACATATTATACTTTTTTCTGAAAAAAAATCTTTAATTTGTTCATATTTAAAAGCAGTTTACTTTATTTTGATTGCTTCCTTTCAGGAAGCAATTCCCCGACATATTTTCTATATGCAAAGTGACCTCAGTGTGACCCATCTCGTAAAAATTCGGTGATCGCAATACGCATGGATGTCCTTAAAATAAACTATTATCTGATTGTACATCTTAAACACGTGCTCAATATCCATGTTTTTTTTGTTGATTGTTGAAAAACAGGTGACAATCGTTAAACTTCGGCTTCAAAACACGAACTTTAATTACCTGCCATCTTTTCACAACAACACTGACCGATTGAGAAAAAAAAATTGACGATTTTACGAAAGGAGTAGGTCCGGTAAGGACCGATTTTGGTCTCAAATTTCAGGTTCATCTGACGAAAGATTTTGACCACTTTTTAAACACTTGAGTGTCTATTTTATTTAATTCAATTAGTTGATGTGAAAGATTTTAACTGATTGTGCCATTTAAAACGATCCGATTCAAGCTCAAATATGAAAAATCTACCAAATATGCAAAAAAATGTCACTTTTCAGATGGTTTTTGTCAAAAATGAAAGTGGCCGCATCCGTGTTCATCCTCAACCTTTATATATGTTATGTATTATCATAAAATACAACTTACATTTTAATATTAAGGATGAACACGAATGCGGCCACTTTCGTTTTACACGAAAACCGTCTAAAATTTAACTAAAATGCTAGAATTGTGAAGATTTTAGTGATTTAGCATGACTTAATGGTGCTAGTACCAGATTTTGTATTGTCAAAAACAGCCCATATTTATGTAAAAGAAGCATTCTGCTGTTCAATTGATAAATAAAAGTTTACATTTTAACAATTTTGTAAAACTGCTATATTTTGGGGCCAAAAAGGGGTCTTACCGGACCTACTCCTTTATGCGAAAAAAATTATAAAATCGTGCACAAAAGACTAAGTTTATGATGTTTGTATGCATTGGTTCAAGAATTGGAATAATTTTCCCCCGGTCACTCGTTTATTGTGACTTTAAGTAAATATCAAGATAAAAACAATTTGAAATTACGTATTCTGCTTATGATGCATAAGAATTTACCAGTGCATATAATAATTATATAAAGATAATGTTAATATAATAAAAACTATTAATAGCATTATCATAATTATTATGAAAAAAGCTATGATAATTGCATTTAAACAACTATTTCTTTAAAAATAAATAGTTATCCAATTTACGTGTAAATAATTACCACGGTAAAACAATGAATTATTTTTAAGTGGGTAGAATCCTGCATCTTTGGAAAACAATTACTGTGGGTTTATATTATTTAGTACTGCAAAAAAAATATGATCAATAGGAGGAATCACAACTTTACAGATGCCAAACAACAAGGGTCTGGTTTTCGAAGCGCACTTACATGTATGAATAGGACATCTTAGGGCATATATTTGTACTGAGCAGGGTATCGTAACTTGTATCACCAGCCCAGTATTCGGCACATCGGTGTTGACATGAATATCAATTATATTGTCATTTTTATAAATTTCCTATTACCTTAGCCGTATTTAGCACATTTTTTTGAAATTTTGGGTTCTCAATGCTCCTCAACTTTCTACTTCTTTGGCTTTATAACTATTTTGATCTGAGAGTCACTGATGACTCTTGTGTAGACGAAACTCGAGTCTGGCGTATTAAATTATAATCCTGGTACCTTTGATAACTATTTACACCACTGGGTCGACGCCACTGCTGGTGGACGTTTCGTCCCCGAGGGTATCACCAGCCCAGTAGTCAGCACTTCGGTGTTGACGTGAATATCAATTATATTGTCATTTTTATAAATTTCCTGTTACAAAACTTTGATTTTTTTCGAAAAACTAAAGATTTTCTTATCCCAGGAATAGATTACCTTAGCCGTATTTGGCACATTTTTTTTGGAATTTTGTGCTCTCAATACTCTTCAACTTTCTACTTCTTTGCCTTTATAACTATTTTGATCTGAGCGTCACTGATGAGTCTTATGTAGACGAAACGCGCGTCTGGCGTATTAAATTATAATCCTGGTACCTTTTATACCTATGTCGTAACTTAGGAAAAGTCAAAGTAATTGTCCATAGTTGAGGACACCTATTTGTGTATCTTAAGATGGTCTTAGGAGGTCCTCACTCTATATTTATATTTTATAATGATTGATTTGTAATCATTGAAATACGACCAACGCCTATATAGATTTATGCTCTTGTTCAAAGAATAAGAGTGGAATAAGAATAAGAAATTTATTAGTTTAAAATACAAACAATAGTATTACTAGAAATAACCAATACAAAACAAAAACAAAAACAAAACAAAACAAAACAAAACAAAACAAAACAGACAGACAGACAGACAGACAGACAGACAGACAGACAGACAGACAGACAGACAGACAGACAGGTATATTATAATAGTTCGTTCTTATGTTGTACTGTTATACCACTGTCCCAAGTTAGGGGAGGGTTGGGATCCCGCTAACATGTTTAACCCCGCCATATTATTTATGTATGTGCCTGTCGCAAGTCAGTAATTCAGTGGTTGTCATTTGTTTATGTGTTACATATTTGTTTTTCGTTCATTTTTTTATATGCATAAGGCCGTTAGTTTTCTCGTTTGAATAGTTTTACATCGTCATATCGGGGGCTTTTATCACTGACTATGCAGTGTGGGCTTTGTTCATTGTTGAAGGCCGTACGGTGACCTATAGTTATTAAGCCTGTGTCATTATGGTCTCTTGTGGACAGTTGTCTCATTGGCAATCATACCACATCTTCATTTCTATATTAATGACAAAACTAATACAAACATGTAGCATTGAAAAAAAAAGTTCAAAAGATATCACAATAACAATAATATACATGTATATATATGATTTCTCTTAACGTGGATAATAAGAATATATGGCATCATATTATATTAATCATTTTAAACAATTTAAAAGAACATTAAAGAATATTTACTTGAAAAAGTTAAAACACAAAAATCAATACAGAAAAGGGGTTTCATTCCATAAGTGCCTGTCATCCATAATTGAATTACTGACTGATGGTTTTTAACTACATTGACTGGCTGGTAAGCCCGCGAACGTTTGGTTCGGTGCCCGAAGTCGTTTGCTGAACATTAAATATTTTGTTGTTGTCGTAAAAGTTGGAAGGACGATCGCTATTTTTTTTGTTTAGCATATGATGATAAGGTATGCTAACTATTTTTTTTTGGGGGGGGGGGGGGGTGTTTTCATCCTTCATTTCAGCTGCTTTCATTGTTAGTTGATCAGCTTGGCAGCCCGCTAACCACGTCACTGTTTAGCTGGTAAATCGTGGAGAATATCTGTAGGAAGTTTGGCCAGGAACAGTGTGGTAGGTATCGCAATGTATAACAGATGTAGAACTAGGTATGATCAACTGGTTGTTCTACTACGATGGAAAACTGTTACATTACTCAACATCTTAGATACAGGGTCCTCGAACGTCTGGGCGAAATAACATTATCCCATCTACAATGGTTTTTGAATGCATGCTGACGCGGATCATTTAAAACGTTTGGCGTTGAGTCAGATTGCTGTAGATATGAATAAGTGTGGTTTATATGAAGAACAGACAAATAGAGTGTTATTGCTATAATGTACCAAGTCGGTGTAGTATTATACATAGTAAGATAATAGGATCCAATGGCATTATCGATTAATGCCATTGGATCCTATTATCATTCACCAAAACAAGAGAACCGGGATGAGTCATGCAAATCCAGTTTTTGTTATAAACTAAAATATAAATTATCCTATAACTAAATAATGATTTGAACCTTTTTGTAGCATCAGATCTTTCGCAATCCTTTTTACAATCTTCAAAAAGCGGTACGCGATCTTTCACAATCCAATAAATCTTCTTTTTTTTTCGGTATAGATTTTATTTTTTTCAAAATTTCTGTTATAGGCGAGTGACATTTTCAGAAAAGACGCTTAGTTAGTGACTTTAATGCACCCACCTAACACACAGCTGAATTTTTTATATGGTATAGTATAATATCTGAACTTCCTTTTTTGGTCGGTCGTAAAAAAAATCGTACGGTGCAATTTTTGTAAAAATTGAATTAAATTCGAGAAATAATTCAAAATTGAACAAGAGGCTGTCACAACGACAGCAAACCGGATTATTAACATTTATTTGTGTCCTGCCAATATCACAAGAACCATAACTGATGAACGGTGAAAGTGAAAATTGTCAATATCAAATTTGACATCCATTTTGTCATCAGTATCAACATATTAAAATTTGAAAAGCTTAGGTTGAATGGTTCATGAGTAAATGCAACAACATGAATGGAAACGCCATTTTTCGATCTTTCAAGAACCATAACTGATGAACGGTAAAAATCAAAATCAACATTATTGAACTTGACCTCCATTTTGTCATCAGTAACAACATATTAAAATTTGAAAAGATTTGGTTGAACAGTTCATGCGTAAAT
The DNA here is from genome assembly GCF_963676685.1 of Mytilus edulis. Lineage (NCBI taxonomy): Eukaryota > Metazoa > Mollusca > Bivalvia > Mytilida > Mytilidae > Mytilus > Mytilus edulis. Next base: position 39,361,106 of record NC_092349.1, on the reverse strand, counting down.
GAACGGACACTATTGGAAATGCCATTTTTCAATCTTTAAAGAACCATTATAACTCCTGAACGGTAAGAGTCAAAATCGTCATTATTTAACTTTACCTCCATTTTGTCATCAGTAACAACATATTAAAATTTGGGAAGATTTGGTTGAACAGTTCATGCGTAAATGCACGGACACGACTGGAAACGCCATTTTTCAATCTTTCAACAACCAAAACTCATGAACGGTAAAAGTCAAAATCGTCATTATTTAACTTGACCTCCATTTTGTCATCAGTAACAACATATTAAAATTTGGAAAGATTTGGTTGAACAGTTCATGCGTAAATGAACGGACACTATTGGAAATGCCATTTTTCAATCTTTCAAGAACCATAACTCCTGAACAGTAAAAGTCAAAATCGTCATTATTTAACTTTACCTCCATTTTGTCATCAGTAACAACATATTAAAATTTGGGAAGATTTGGTTGAACAGTTCATGCGTAAATGAACGGACACGATTGGAAATGCCATTTTTCAATCTTTCAAGAACCATAACTCCTGAACAGTAAAAGTCAAAATCGTCATTATTGAACTTGACCTCCATTTTGTCATCAGTAACAATATATTAAAATTTGGGAAGCTTTGGTTGAACAGTTCATGCGTAAATGAACGGACACGACTGGAAATGCCATTTTTTAATCTTTCAAGAACCATAACTCCTGAACGGTAAAAGTCAAAATCGTCATTATTGAACTTGACCTTCATTTTGTTGTCAGTAACAACATATTAAAATTTTAAAAGCTTTGGTTGAACGGTTCATGAGTAAATGCACGGACAACATTTGGTTGCCGCCCGCCCGACCGACCGCCCGAATGCCCGCCGTAAATCCCTAAATCAATAACCGACATTTTTGTCACAAAAATCCGGTTAAAAATTACCAACAGGTTGAAGATGAACAGTGAAGAAGGTGAAAATTAACATGTAGCTTTATTTTCTGTTGTCACAATGCAAAAATTATGTTCGTTTAACATCGGTCAATGTATAAAAAAATACTTTTAAAAAAAAAAGGAAGTAATTTTTGCGAGAAAAAAAAAAGAATTTTGTGACATTTTTTGATTTTTTTTTTATAAAAATGGTGCCAATTTTCATATTTGTTTTTCATTTCTTACATATTTTCGGCTTGAAACCCAATTTAATGATGTTCGTATTATTCAAAATTTCATTACTTGTTTAATACATATCGTTATCACTGTATTATTCTGGATTTTATACACTTTTACACACTCCCCCTTTTCAATCAAATTTCCGAAATCGTTTTCTCTGTTAATTTCCCTTAAGTTAACGGACCTAAACGCTTCGAAAAAAGAGTATGAAAACCATGAAGGCATTTTTATTAGTACAAATATTACGCAAAGTATAAAAAAAATTAATTAAAAGGACCATAGAACATGTAGAATCTGATATGTCAACGTTTTTTCTTGGTAGAAAACCGATATCTTATTATTCTAAGTCAATTTGCACTTTCAAAAGGCAGAGATTATGAATAACTATTGAAAAATACTTCTTTCTCAATTGGATCAATGCACATTTTAGTTTTGCAACTAAAAGTACGCAAAAATGTGTCAAATCTGATATTTTCCCAATGAACTTGAACGTGGGATATGTCCACCTTTTAAATTTCCTACCGTTTTAACCATCGCATACGGTAGACTTATTGATGGTGCAAATTTGGTCAGTATTTTAGAGGAAGCATAGTGTATGTGCTAGGGTCACGTCAAGAGCCTGTATGTTGACATGCTATAAATAATTTAATATATGGGGATATCTATTCATTCAATTGACAAATTTTGAATTCTTCATAGATATTTGTAATACAATAAATGTTCTACTTCAGGCGTATATATTAGCTAAGCCGTAATTTAAATAGCAGTATGTGTTTTTAAATATTCTTCGAAGTTTTACATGGTTCGAGCGTCACCGATGAGTTTCATGTAGACGAAAAGCGTGTCTAACGTAAACAATCGATCATATGCCTGATATCTTTCAAATTGATTTGTTATTCATTATGGTTATCGTTAGTTGCTTTTTATGATTTTTGCTTTTGTTTGTAGTTTTGAGCATGAATCAAGCTTTTGGGTATCTAATTAAAATTGTTTTAGAACCTTTATAGCTTATAATATAGTGTTGGCTATTGCTGTTTTAGGCCATACGATAAGCTATAGTTGTTTACCTCAAAGCATTTAGTCTTTGGTATACAGAGATCATAGTGTCTTTTTAATCATACTTATCAAAGGTACTGGGCTTATAATATGATAGCATCAGGCTTCTTATTCTAAATACGGATTAACAATTTAAGAGGAGTAATGTCAGAGGGTCAACGATGACCTGACACTTCGTTGTATTCTAGACATGAAACAACTGTGTGCTGTTTACGAGTTCTTTAACCAGTGGGAATTATGGTTCAACTTGGCGATGCACCATGTTTATTGTGCATGTATATTTTCTCTTATTAAATAAATGTACCTTTACCAGCAGTTCATGCTCTTACAGGTTCTAACAGCTCATCATCTATCCGCTTTGTTCCTAAGAAAACTCATTTTAACGCTTTCGAAATCAGCAATAGATGGCAGGTCTATCACAAATTAAACAAAATTCTTATTGACACGTAGATCGGTGCTGCAAGAAAACTCTTAAGTGTCCGAAACCAAAAATAAGTATGTATAAGTCTTATCAAGACAATTTGAACAAGTTACATAATATCAGACTTCCAACCAAAAAGATTGCCATCGTGTCACGCCTACCACCAAGTGCATCATCATTCAAACTACATGTTCTGAAAGCTGGCAAACAAAGACATGGCGTCATAACAAACAAATACGGTAGTAGGTTTACCCAAGTATGAGTACGGATGACAAAAGTGGTATTAATACGTCATACTTTCTTCAGGATTTGATAAATTTGTTCTTGTGAAAGAAAAATATATGCATTAGGGAACTTGTGCATGTACTGAAATCATTGTAAGCCTCTGTTACACAGAATTATATCAGTAACAGTGAAGTATCAGGAATTGTTCCAGTAAAGCAAAAGCCTCACAGGCTCAGTTTTAAAATATGAATTTCGACTGTCTTATATTGTAAAAAATCACAAAATAGAAAATTGCATTATTTGTAATAAATTAGATTTATTTCGTTACTTTTTAAAAAAAAAATAGACTATTCACATAAACTCCTCCAGAATGACAAAAAAAAAACCTATATATAGGTTTAGCAGAACTATATCCCGCAAATTCATATTAGTTGAATAATATCTATATATCTAAGTTTTGAATACTGTTAAGACATTTTAATGCATTAAAGTGTTTGTAAGGTATATAATTCCAAATGTCAAAATAAAGGTCACCGTGGGACCTAACTTTAGTTTGTAAATCACCGTATTCTAATTTTGCATCTAGGGTCAGTTTCACAACAAACCTTACGACTAAAGCTGGTCGTAAGTCATAAATAGTTCAGTTTACTTACGATTAATCTTGTCTTCAGTTTTTTTGTGAAACCGACTTCTGTCTCTGAAGTTTGGTAAACCTTAGTTTTGCAGCTATATATGTCGCGGGCAGGATTCCATTATGATTGGATCCATATCATAGTGACCTGATTTTAGTTTATGACCATTCCCTATTATATGATGTATATGCATACTTAGTTTGGAAAGCCCATGTGCAACGGTTCAAAAGATATGGACCGGGACACAAAGCAGACAAGCACGAATCAAACAATGTTTGAAAACTTGACGGCTCAAATGTCAATGTCAAATTGAACTGATTTAATTTATAAAGAACCATAATACATCTCTGAACTAAGTGTGTTTAACATCAGTTCTATAGTTCAAAGCAATGCGTTTTATATTTGAAATCATTGGTTTTTGGATGAACTGTATATATGTATACATGTATAAGTTACCTGATTTAATTCAACACGGTCCGCAAACAAGTGGGGACTGACGGACAGACATACTTAAAATGTGATTCATACAATGTATATTCTCTTTAACTTTGCTTTTACTCGTCGAACTTACAAATACTTCATCATATTTTTTTATTTTGCATGGCACACCATCAATTATAGTAAATATTAACATATTAAAGGTCAAATATTTGTTATTATACGTCGTTTTTATAGAAAGTAACGTTTTACCTATAGCAGAGTGAAAACGTCAAAATGACGTCAATTATCGCCAAACCATAGCGATATACAACTAAGAATCAGAGAGACGTTATCATAGTATCGTGTAAAGTAAAATTTGAATTAACTATATTACAAGCTGCTTCAAATAAGACAATAATAACACAAAAGTGTTATTCTTTCAATTTTTTATGAATGACATTTGACCCCAATTTAAAAAAAAATGCACCATATTTCACTTTTACGACCGGGAAAAATGGAATCTACACATGTTATCCTTTCGAATGATATATAATATAGCTGTGTGTAAGATACATGTAGGTGCAATAAAAATATTTTTTAGTCCTGAATGTCACTCGCCTATTAGAGATATGATTTACATTCGACAACGCTATCGCTCAGCGTAAAATATTTGTCATAAAGGACTAGCCCGTGGTAAAATCACGATATATTCAAGCCCCCATGAATTATTTCTTAATAATATTGAAGATAATAACAAAAAACTTCAAAATTTCCTTAAAACTACCAAATTAGTTGCAGCAACCCAACAACATGGCTGGTTCGATTCGTCTGAAAATTTCAGGGCTGATAGATCTCGACTAATTGCACAATTTTATCACTTATTAGATTTGCTCTAAAAGCTTTAGTTTTTGAGTTGTAAGACCGGCAAAAATTGCATTTGACCCCTATGTTCTATTTTTAGCCATGGCGACCATGCTTGTCAATGGATCAAAACTTTGGATATTATCTCTAAACTACATACCCTAAGGAACATTTAGTTAATGTTTGAAGGTTTTTGGTCCAGTAGTTACAAAGGAGAAGATTTTTGAAAAAGTTTATTAAGACAAACGACGGACGACGACGGACGCCAACTGATGGCATAAGCTCACATGGGTCCCATCGGTACCCGTTGAGCTAATTAAAAACGAAAAACGAGAGAGAACTGGCAGAAACGCAGGTTTTTTTTAATTACTCTCGGTCAAGAACTTGATGGTAATTACGTTCTGAACGCAATAGATTGATTGAATAGTCAGAAACAATTAAACTGTGTCTGTGAACCAGATGGTAGACTTAGGAACTATAGTGAGATCAGATTGAGACTATTCGCAACGAAGTACAACAAGTAGCAAACCGGGTTTTTACCGTATTTTACCTATAAATGTTTGTTTTACAGTTAACAAGATACATTCTGAGGTAAGAGGTTTTTAGACATCAATAACCTCGTCAAGCCTTAATGGAATTTTAGGAAACTTGAATAGAAGCTTTTTTATGACCAAAATATATGTCCGACAATTTGTCCCCTTCAAACCCAATTGACGTAGGGTTACGTTATTCTGTTTTTTCGTGATATTTATTTATTATCGGTAATTTGTACATTTTTCCTTTGATGTGTACTCGCTGGTAATGTCAGTATCAGTGAACTGGCAGTGATATAAAAATTATTGGGTTAGTACGCAAATGACATGCGCGAATGCAACGCGTAAGGATCTACTTTCTCCTTTCATTCACAAAATTGCGCGTAATTTTTATCGCAGAAACGCACGAGATTTTTGGCGAATGAAACACTTGACATTGGTTATAACTTTCACAAATTTTTATTTTTTTTATATGTAAAATGAAAAGCTTAGTATATTATCTAAGAAAACATGAATCTAATGTTCATAAATTTCGCTCATAATATCCGTTAACTTTTTAGAAAGCCATCTGAAAAACGTGCATTCTAACGTTTTTATTTTGGATAACGTCTTCCAGTGTGTAACGTTAGGTGACACCAGTATCTTGCGACGTTTCATAGTATTCAGAGAATGGACTAAAAATAAGGAGATGCGGTTTTCTATCACATTTTCTTTAGGTCGTTGTATCATTTGTCGGTCAGTGACTTACTCTTAAATTGACATGTTGGTTTCCTTTTACTTGATATTTCATTTTGATCAAAGTGTGTCGATCCAAAATAAGTACAATGCTATCAATCTATTGTTTTATACAAAGTTTTCTTACATTTACTTGTTTTTTTTTACCATGCACTGCTGTTCGAACATGACAGTCGGTGGTATTATATGCCATCCGGGATCTTCACAGGAGATATTGGATAAACTCCCGGCAGTGTTTGATGTCATACTGGAATGTTTTCGTTTTTGTTCTCGGGGGTATCAATTTCCTGGCCACAATGACTTATTTTCAAGTTTTGTTATTTTTGTTGTTGTCAGTGACAACAAACAAACAAAAAGAGTCACTGAGGCCAGGGCTGGACTAGATAATATATATCAATAATATAAAAAAAAACGTTGACAAAAAAACAAGATATTTGCCTGTTGCATTTTCAGTTTCTTATAATTAATTGTTTTCATCAGTCCCTTCACGAGATCTGTAAGATTTCGTGCGTCCTATTATTTGATTACTTTAATATCCTTTTTCGGTTTATACTAGTTAAACTGTTATATTCTATGAACTATTTTATTACTAAATGTATATATCTTACCCTTTTTGCTCGTAGTCACAGTACAATGACTAAATTGATTGTATAAATCTTTTTTCTATAACTGAGGTGTTCGAGAGCATTCTTAAGTGCAATCATGAGTCAGAATAAATATTATGCAGAGACCTGTAGAAGAAAGAAAAAAAATCCAAAAAGTGTAAAGTATTTTATTTAAAGAAAATAGACTTTGGATGCAAAAACCCGTTAGATATATCGAATAGTGTAACAACACTAAGCAAAGTGATAAGTCATTCCAGAGAATCTAAGTTTACTTTCTAACTTAATTGTCTCTTTGCAAGTTACAGTGGTATAAAACGGAAATTATCAGTAATAACACATTAAAGAAAGGTCACTGTAAACAGTCTGGGTCTGTTTATGCGGTTTGTTTTGTATGATTGGAAGGCGTACTCTATTTGTTTTAGATGATACCACAGATTGAATAACGGAATGACATGATGTTACGCCCGGATTATAACCAGGTGGAAGTAATTCACGTCATACGTAATAATGGTATAAATGATAAACGAAAATCACACTGGGTCACAATCATAGTTATCTAAAATCCACCAGAAGTATAAGCCACACGTACGTTTAAACTCAAACATGCAGTACCTAGCTGGTCTAGTTCTTATTTCATCAATTATCGGTAAGTCAAATCATTTTAAAAAAAATTGTTATCTTCTTCTAGTAGGCTTTTTTGCACTTTAAATGACTGTAACTTTAAATTTCTTGCGTTTCAAAATACTTTTTTAAGTTGCAGATACTGTCAAATGCCTGACGTTGTTCTGTTTCTTTGGTATTGCACTGAATAGTCAAAGATGCATTTGGCTGGCAATTTGTAATGTTTCTCCGGTTAATTAAATATCTGCTTTTTGTGTTATTTTCTGTGTTAATTATATTGAATTATATATTTGATATTCCTTATTGATCCTTTATTATTTCTAAATGAAAAGTAAATATTTAAAGTATTTTGAAATTATTTTTTTTCTAAAGAAAGTAAGGTGATTACTCCCTAAGCGAAGTTTGTCTTCGATGAATTCAAATATGCCAGCTCCTGTACTGGTAGAGAGTGACGTGTGTTTCTATGGTTTATTACCTTGAAAGCAATCAAGTTTTAAAGTTCGGATAAAAGTGTCGGTATTGTACATAAAATTTAGTTATAAGAATTAAATGTTTTTTTTGTAATTTTACAGGGGTTTAAAAGCGTTGATCGTGCCCACATTTTAGTATAAAGTGTTTCGGTCAACGCTTTTACACCTAAATAAAATCACAAAAAGAAGATTCCAATTCTAAAATGAAATACTGTTAAATCGATATTGTCTTCGATATCAGATATAGCAACTCAACATTCTAATGTCACAATATTTCACTGTGGATAATCGTTAACTTATACCGTTACGTAGCGCTATTTTGTAACGTTTTTCGTTATGTTTGCTTCAGCCTAAACTTACTTCATAATCCGGTTGCCATGAAAAAAAGAAGTGAACTGAGGTCAATATTTGTGTTTATGTCACCTTTAATTGGGAACAACATCGGAGTGAATATTTGAAAAGTCAATGAACGATAAACAATACTGGATACTGCTTAAGGTAGTTTAGGTGTACAAAATTGTGGCGACCATGAAACTGTGACTTTCGGGGCTGATATTTAATAAAAAAAAAAAAAAAAAAAGCAAATATTTACCGTCTGGGGGAAACAATTTGATTCATTAAAACCTTTCTTTTATATTTGAGGTTTTCAATGTGAATTGGTTAAAAAAAAAAGTGGCCCATAGTTATCTTCAATCTCCATTCATTATTGTCAGTCTTAATGTTGATTAGTAAATCCTACTTTCTAATTAGTTAACATGCATAATGTATTTTAAATTTTTCAGCATCAACTCTAGCTGCTGATTGCTCTCAACTACCAGACGGTATTTACGAGCCTGCATGCAAAACGTACCTCCAATGTACAGGTGGTGTGGCTTCAACCGTGCAATGCGCAGATAACAAGGTCTTCAACAATGTAACACAAGCTTGTGATGAGTAAGTATCATACTGTTGACCAAGGATCTCAGTGTTTCCTCGGTGAACATTCTAGTAAACGAAAACTGACACACACAAAAATCACGAAAATGTCGTGACTGCAACCAACCACTTTTTGATACAACAGAAATTCTAGTAAGTTTCACTTTTTCGAGATCAAGACAGCAGCTTAAGGTTTAATTACCACTCGCCTCAAGTGGTTGTAAATTTATTAAAAAGGGTAGAACGGAAACATGTATTTGTTACTTAGCTACATCTCATTACTATATATCAAACATTCTAAAAATTAAAATACCGTGTTCATTTATGCATGTTAAAAATTACCATATTGGTAGGTATTTAATTTTATCATACTGCGAAGTTTCAAGTACAAACAAAAACAATGTATACTTCATGTATGTCTTCAACAATGAGCAAAACCCTTGCCTTATAGTAAGCTTTTAAATGCCGCGACATGACAAAATAGAAACTAATACTTAATATTATTCAAAGGAAAAAAAACTAGCGGCCTGACTGGGTTGTCATCTTGTCTTCATTGTTACTTGTGATTGCCATTGAAGATTTTTTTAGTTTCTGGTATACTCTGTCACCCGGATATATATCTTCTTTGTAGTAATTTTATATTGAATATCTTTCAGTATGGTAAATGTAGGTGCACCATGTGGAACACTCCGAGACTGTACAGGGAAAGCTGATGGCCTCTATGCTGATATTGACTGGAAATGTCGATCTTATTACACCTGTAACACAGAAACATTCATGGGACATAACCCTTGCTCAGCTAGTAAGTTCTTTGTAATTACAAACAGATTTTAAGTATACGTCGTTTTATAAATCTTTTGCAATTACACTGATCAAGACACGATTTAAAAGGGGGCTTAAGGGTTTTCACAAAAAAAAACCTAGTGTAACTCAATCACAGAAACCTACATCTTTGTTGCCTTTAGACACAACTGCAAGTTATATTTTGTTTAAAAATTGTGTATTAATATACTGAAAACACAAGAATTTAGCTTCTGTGAACATGAAGAAATATTGCAACTCTGAGGCTTAGATTTGTAGTATTTGTTTTACAATTAGAAAAAACTGATAAAGTTAACCTATACTATCATTGGTCTGCATTATTGTTTCTTTTCTTATATATAACCATTATATATGTACATCATAACAATAAGTAACATGTCCTTTTGGGGAAGATGATTAGTTTGATGATTAGTTTAAAGATGATTAGTTTAAAGATGATTAGTTTAAAGGTGATTAGTTTATTCAGCATGTTGAAACACTTTAAACTCAAATGTAGTTTGTACAGGTCCGAACTTTGTTAGTATACTACACAATAAGAGTAATACATGACTGTTAATGAAAATGTTAAAAGCTTTGTTTTGGGTTGCATGCTTCATACTTTCACTATAAGTTAATATTTATATTTCAGATCTTGTATTCAACGAAAAACTGTCGACCTGTGATTGGAAATACAATGTAGACCCACCATGTGGAGATAAAGGGAAAAATCCAGTTACCAAATCAGCTTTCGGAAGACGACGATAATCTACTATCATAATGTTTTATCAATTCAGACTTCTTGCTAACACTTAATCAACGATTTCTTTCTATGAACAAACACACAAACAAAGCCTAATATTTGATACTCCAGGAATAACAAAATTTGTTTAACATAATGTAACATACAACAACAAAATATTTGATACTGTGACGATATTGAATCTCTGAATAAAAGTTTTCGATCTTTATTTATTTTAGTTGATAAGAAGCCGCATATCCTTTTCCTTAGTATAATATAACACTGAGGCACAACTAGTGTATTCGACGATTACGAAATGCTACCCCTATTAGATGTTGATTCATCATTCATTTTATTTTCAACTCACAAAACTGTAAACAACATGTAAATACCAAACTCGGTCCACAAATAATTGTAAATCCTACCTTTGATTGAAATATGACATACACAAACAGTCGTAATTGACATTGCACAAGGTCATGTTTTTCTCTGGCTGTTTATGACGTCTTTACACTAAATCCATGAATGTTGGATGTGTACGGATTGATAGTTAAGTTGGTACCTAACACTACAGGGAGATAACTCTGTAAAATCAGCAGCACGTTTTAATGACGTTGTGTTCATAAGGGAATAATTAATTAAGCTTCTCAATGATCAAAATAAGTGTTTGTCAAACTGCTATATAACAAGTGTAATTTTTCTGATTAAACGGTTATTTCAATTTTTTTGAAATTCTTATATTTTTGTCAAAGGGTCAAAGTAAATACTTTGTTAAAATTTTAAGAAAATTAAACGAGCCAAATTAATTTTAGTTAACGTGTTAGGTACCACCTTAAGTCTTAGATGCATGATTGTTTTATTAGTTGTTAGTGGCTTTGAACTAGCTGTCAGATAACTGCTAGTAATCTCAGATCTGTTCATTGCGTCTTTTTGTGTCGGGCTGTATAAGTACCCGGCCACGTCCACTTATATTTTTGTCCATCTGATGAGTTAAGCCTTTTTCAACTGATTTTTATAGTTCGTTCTTATGTTGTACTGTTATACCACTGTCCCAGGTTAGGGGAGGGTTGGGATCCCGCTAACATGTTTAACCCCGCCACATTATTTATGTATGTGCCTGTCCCAAGTCAGGAGCCTGTAATTTAGTGGTTGTCGTTTGTTTAAGTGTTACATATTTGTTTTTCGTTCATTTTTTTTATATAAATAAGGCCATTACTTTTCTCGTTTGAATTGTTTTACATTGTCTTATCGGGGCCTATTATAGCTGACTATGTGGTATGGACTTTGCTCATTGTTGAAGGCCGTACCGTGACCCATAGTTGTTAATGTCTGTGTCGCTTTTGTCTTTTGTGGATAGTTGTCTCATTGGCAATTATACCACATCTTCTTTTTTATATTTTGTTCTTACTGTGCTATTATCTGGATAATGCTAAGGTGTACAATAACTATCTAATATATACTGCATAGTTCAAAAGGACTTTGTCTTGCAATTACGACAAAATTGACCACTGAACAAATTTTTAAGACTTTATTGGTTCGAAATACACGGGAATAAAACAATGGCTGTAAAACGGACGGGACAAAGTCTCCTTCTTAAAAATTGAATCGTATATGTGTATATATATGTCTCTGGTTATGTTTTGTACAAAGTAAATCCCAAATCAAAAGCTAATTATTAAAGTAGATTTTTTTTAGATAGAAAAATAATTGATGATTTAAAATTTAAAATAATTAAGATTATATGTGGATATTTTATGTTTGTGGCTAAACTGGCCTGGAAAAAACCCCAGTGGTTAGATAATGAAAAACATAACACATTCTTAGCTCACCTGGAGGGCCAAGTGAGCTTTTGTCATCACTTGGCGTCCGTCGTCGTTGTCCGTCAACTTTAACAAAATCAAATCTCATTTGAAAAAAATAGACCAAATTTAACCAAACTTGACCACAAACATAATTGATATATTGGAGAAAACTAAGGTCTTCAAATAGGTTAACATACCCGATTGGAGCTCTTGCACTTTACTGACAACTTTTTAATCAAAGAGCTGAAAGCTCTGAGAAAAAATGACGCCACTGCCTCTAATATTGGGATATTTTTATGCAAGTCTTGATTTTCACATACCGTAATAAGTTTAACATTGCAACATGTCTCGTAAGCATATAATTGATATTCGTATATGTGTGTGTGTGAAGTAAAGATGACAACTGACTATTTTTATACAAATGAATAGGTCAAGAGTCAAGACTACTTGAATGATCTATAGTATCCAATTACTACTGGCTGTTGGTTTTTTTTTTGTACAAATAAATAGATCAAGACTACCTGAATGATCTACAGTATCCAATGACTACTGGCTGGTTTTTTTGTGCAAATAAATAGGTCAAGAATACTGGAATGATCTACAATATCCAATGACTACTAGCTGTTCTTTTGTACTAATAAATAGGTCAAGACTATTTAAATGATCTACAATATTCAATGACTACTAGCTGTTCTTTTGTACATACTACATAAAGACTACCTGAATGATCTAAAGTATTTTAGTAAGTAATTTGTAATTTTTTTCTTGCAATTATATTTTTCTAAATCAAGAATGATTGACAGACTACTAGTATACTTTTCAAACCAAATGATTATGAAGAGCCTGTTGTAACAAGCTCTTATACCCCACTAGTCCTATAACATATGAATTCGCATTCTTATTCATTTTTTAACGTTTGTATACTGATATTTTTTTTTCTTCAATTTTTTGAATGCGAAGTGTGGCATATTGATAGTAATTTATTTATCAGAACAGTAAATAGAAATAGTAAATAATGCTCCCGAGGTCATATGTTATAGGACTAATTACCTACATACTCGTTAAATAAGTAACTAGTGACATAGTTAAGTTATTTCTGTTACTTGAAGCAAATTCTATTTCTGTAGATTTACACAATAGCATAATATTGTTAAACTAGTTTAATTTCACCTTGAAGATTTAAGACAAATAGGGATACTCCTTTGATTTTGTTATTTCATGTCAGTCAAGTCGCTTTATATGAAACTAGAAACCACTTCTCTGTCATATTGATATTTTATAACAACTCTGCCCATGACCCATATAATTGATATTCATTCTTTGACCATATATCATAGTAAGCTATTTTTTTTATTTTGCACTAACCCACCATCTTTCATGTCAAATTTCTGTCTCCATTTAAGTTTATGCTATTGAACCATCATGGTATTAAACACAATTCCAAGTAATTATGCTGTTATAGTGGGTCACCATATATTCAACTTGGGTGGCATTCCAGTTATTGAAATTTGTGTCAGATTAGAACAATGAACTAGACCTTTAGGAATGGATCTCATAATTTAATATGGAGCCATAGTATGCAACCCCTGCCCGGTAACAAAAATAGACAAGCTTGAAAGGATACATGTCAAGCGGCAAAATGTATACCAGAGATTACAAGTCAAGAGAGGATATTAAAATAGCCTTGCCAGACGTCATAATTATTTGGACTAGGATTAGTAATTGGTCTTAAATGATGATTTTTTAATATCTTTTTATGCTATAATTGGGCACCACTAAAAGAAGATATATAGAAATGTTAAACAGGAAAAATAACAGCAAAACAAGATCAACCAAAAAAAAAAGGATTTTTGTCATGAATTCTATTCTATAGTCCTACAATATCGAGAGTGTCCATTGAACGAGATGCACATGGAAGTCGATTATTTAGAGCCTGGAAATTCCGTTTTACTTTTGTCAAACTTCTTTTCAATTAATCTTCCTCTTCCCTATTGAATGTAACAAAGATACTTTATTTATATACGCAATAATACCCATAAAAGTTATTTCTTGTATGCACTTATAAGAACACCAAACAGAGCTAAAACTGTTGGAATAAAGAGATGTGAGGTATACCGGTATGTTGTGGAATTTATGATATAACCGATTGCTATATTTTTACTCTTCTGGCAAATATACCCCATTGCCCCTATCAGAGCTTTAAAAAGGTCCATTCGGCATATCAATATTAAAGTTGATGAAGAATTTATAACGTAGTGTAGCATTCATGTTCACCACGGACCTAGTTAGCAATTATTTTACTTGGGCCAACATATATGTTCCGGACCATATGAGTATTTGGACCATACGCGTATGGTCATGACCATATGCGTATACTCATATGGTCCGACCATACGCGTATGGTCGGACCATATGAGTATAATACTCGTTTGGTTATTAACAGGCCGGACCATATGAGTATTTGGACCATATAGGTATATTTTTTTTTCAAATTACATTATAAAAGAGGGACGAAAGACACCAAAGGGACAGTCAAACTCATAAATCTAAAACAAACTGACAACGCCATGGCTAAAAATGAAAAAGACAAACAGAAAAACAAAAGTACACATGACACAACATAGAAAACTAAAGAATAAACAACACGAACCCCAACAAAAACTAGGGGTGATCTCAGGTGCTCCGGAAGGGTATATTATGTTTCAATAATACAAAAACTTTATCTAAAAACATGACAATTTTTTAATTTTATAATCCAAAAACTTCGTAAAAATTGAATATTGATGCCATAGTTAGTTTTCATCGCTAGTTACATTCGTGCATGTACATGTAGGCTTGGTTGACATTCCAGTGGCGGATCCAGCCATTTTAAAAAGGGGGGTTCCCAACCCAGAGTAAAGGGGGGTTCCAACTATATGCTCCCATTCAAATGCATTGATAAGCTAAAAAAAAAAAAGGGGGGTTCCAACCCCCGGAACGCCCCCCCCCCCCCCCCCCCCCCTGGATCCGCCACTGTATTCACTTCCACACGGTATCATAGCTTTTTTGCATTTGCAAGAAATTTGTGCACGATCCTTTTCATTTACACATTTTGTTTGCGAGTGAAAAACAAGCCTTTCTTGCAGCTCCATACAGTGATACCGAGCTCTTTGGCCATTCCGATGTCTACGGTGTTTTTAAGAAGCTCTACATCTAAAATATCGTAAAATGACTGCAATACACCATCTTCACAACACAACTTAAATAAACTAATTGAATATTACTTTCCAGTGCAGTGACTTCTTATATAAATGTAACAGTTCATTAAGAAATTTTTGGAATTTAATTTTTTAGTCGACCTATTGCCATTTACTCGTAATAACAAATCGGTAATGACCATCGGTA
The DNA here is from genome assembly GCF_963676685.1 of Mytilus edulis. Lineage (NCBI taxonomy): Eukaryota > Metazoa > Mollusca > Bivalvia > Mytilida > Mytilidae > Mytilus > Mytilus edulis. Next base: position 39,345,743 of record NC_092349.1, on the reverse strand, counting down.
ATGACCATCGGTATAAAATGTGTTTACTATAAATTTGACCATTAAGTAAAATTAACTATGTGAAACTTCTTATTTTTATTTAGCTTATCTTTTTATTATAATATAATAATAAAATTACCTACATGATAGCGTCTTTTTAATGAACGGTCATACCATATGCAGAGTTTAGAAGTATTTAAAAAAGTAAACTGTAACAGAGTGTTAATTACCCCGACCATACGCGTACGGTCGGACCATATGAGTATATACCCATATGGTCATGACCATACGCGTATGGTCCAAATACTTATATGGTCCGGAACATATATACCATTCGTAGGTGAGTTTTTGTACAAGTCAAATGAAATCTAACCTGGAGTCAGGACTATACAAGCAGTCTCGGTATGCATACATCATACAATTACATTGTTGGCACTGGCTACGGTTACATGGAAATGTAACAATAATAAAAATATTATTGTTACATTGGAGACTAAATGCCGGAATGCATGGTTGGGTAAGGACCTGTTTAATTACGAATGTAACAATAATTATTGAGGCTACGGTTACATTGCGTTATTGTTACATGAAAAAAAGCAATGTTCGATGGGACTAGTAATATGTACTAAATAATAAAAGTTGAGGACATTTATTACATACATTTATAACATACAATTTATTTACTGTAATTTTTTATTTACAATGACAATTTCTACAAATCCAGTAAGTTGTTTTTAAAGTCCGACACATTTTTGATGAACGAAATTACGTCCTCCACGGATACGTGTACATACATAATTTCTTAGTATTAAGTTACAGTTAGCAAACTTTGCTTTTGATTATCAATTTGCCTCAAGTTATAAAGCTGTATGAAATATATGTCTTGATATTGTTTCAGTTTCGTTTCAGAAAACGCATCCCAAGTTTAATTTTTTTCACCATTAACAAAATTGGTCCAAAGTATAATGACAGTAATAAGAGTAGGTGTGCAGTTAAATGCTTTTAAAAAGTGAAACCATTGAACTATATTTTTCGCCTTTGACAGTCACACTCCTAATCTTGAGTAGTATCTTTTAGAACATCAAAACCATTAATACGTAGTAAAACTATTCAAGTTGTACACCATTTGTTGAATAATAATATTTTAATATTTTATTATTTATCAGTATTAAATTACAAGTATTGTTTAGTACATATGAAAGAATGAAGCAATACAACTATAGAAGATTTAAGTTTAATCGATCTAGTGAACATTGCTGTTTTTCATGTAACAATAACGTAGTGTAACCGTAGCCTCAGTAATTATTGTTACATTATTTGTAATTAATCGGTTCCTCACCCAACTTTGTATTCCGGCAATTAGTCTCCAATGTAACAATAATATTTTTATTATTGTTACATTTCCATGTAACCGTAGCCAGTGCCTACATTGTTTCTTCTATAAGAGAAAATAACGGGACTAGGTTAAACTAGTCGTAGAGTGACATGATATTTCTTCTTGGCAATATAAAGAATATGGAGATGTGGTATGATTGCCTAAAGACAACTATCCACCAAAGTTCAAAAGAAGTGGGTTTCAACAATTATAGGCAACCTCACGCCACCCACAAAGGGTATACCGAACAGTCGACTAAAAAAGGCCAAGACAAGAAAAATATTATGAAACAATGTAGCCCAGAAAAAGTAATGGCTTAATTTATAACAAAACAATTTACCCCAAAATTATGATCAATAAGAACCAACGACAACCACTGAACAACAGGCACCTCAAGAATATTGCTAGGTTAATCATTAAACATGTATGTGAGAGTTCAACTTAATTAAGACAATACTATTACAGCACAACATAAGAACAATATACAATAAATTACTTCCCTGAGCGCAGAAAGAAAAAAATATTGTTGAAATTTCTTTATACATAATTTACGAGTGTAAGGGATGTAAATCCAAACATACACAGGATTGTATTTTAATTGTGATTTGATTACCTCCCTTACACTGCTTTAAAATTGTCTTAATTGTCCATTAACCAGGAAACCCTTGTTTCCCCCCTTATTCCTATTTGGTTTGAGCCATAACCACCTACAGTCAATCCTGACCATCCCTTTGTGGTATGGAAACTTGTGGTATGATTTTAGAGAGATTAATACACTTAAACACAAGTTATTGTCTGAAAACTAAAAAAATCCTTATTTGGCCACTAATTCTTAAACTGTTGGTACCACAACCCCAAAAATCAATCCCAACCTTCCTTTTGTGGTTATAAACCCTGTATTTAAATTTCATAGATTTCTATCTTTTTATACTAAAGTTTTTATCCGGAAACCAACTGTCTTCCGACAATGCAGACAAAGACGTGATACCAATATACGGCGCACAATTGGTCATATAAAAACTCTTTTTAACCAATTATGTTTGTATGATTGTCATTATAGTGATGATGAGGCTGTATATTACAGATTACAAATGTGTCTAGTTTTGTGATTGGATAACAACACAAAGGTATCAATAAATATTCAGGAAACTACCACGGTATATCTGACATTTTAAAAGACTAAAGCTAAAAGACAAATTGTAAGAGTTGGTTGTGCTTTGTTTCATAAAAAGAATGGTCAATGTAGATACAACTTAACAAGTAAACAGGGATAAATCCAACTTTTTAAAAAAATTATTTGAGGTGAACTTCATTAAGGAAACTTTAATTGAGAAAGAAAAGAAATTTAACTTTACTTTCCACTAAATAGATGATATTTTCTCACTTAATAATTCAATTTGATAACCATATTGAATGCACCTATCCCATTGAACTTAAATAAAGGATACAATAGATACAGTTAATTCTATCTCATTTCTTGACTTACAACTACAAAGCTATTAAACCAAGAGTACCCAGTGGTGAAGTTGAAATCATCCTTTTGTAAGTTTTTCTGGACGCCATCAGGAGTTGGTTGTCCGTTATGGAATATATCCGTTTCACAGATGATAGCAGATATATTCTTAATGTCACAACTACAATTCTGTCCCCGTTTTGGGAATGACCTACCAAATAAAAGAACAGATCTCCAATGTCCCCACTGTTATAGAACTTGTCAATGATATTACTATTAAAAATCTGGCAAGAGTTGTGCCTGTGAGAGCTAATGAGGCCATTTTCCATAAATTTTAAAATTTGTAAGGGGAATAACTCTTCTAAATCAAAGAGCTGATAGCTCTGAAGTGGAAGAAGGTGAATAAAAGGTAACTTGAATTACCATAAAAGCAGCCCCACTAACCCAGGCTGCTTTGTTCCATTATCGTTATAATGTATTTTTTTTCTTCAAACAAGAAAAGGTCATAAGTACATGGATTTCCCATCCGTACAATCATTTTCTATGTTCAGTTGACTATGAAAATTAGGTAAAATCTTTAATTTGGCAGTAAAATTAAGAAGATCATATCATAAGGAACACATGTGTACTAAGTTTCAAGTTGATTGGATTTCAACTTCATCAAAAACTACCTCGACCCTAAACTTTATAACCAGAAGCAGGACAGACGGACAGACTAGAAAACATATTGCCCACAAATGGAGCTTAAAAAAGTAAGGCTCGTTACATACCCGCCAACTTTTGAAAGTTCCCAATTCCCATATGGGTTTTTCCTGCACAAATTTTTTTTTAAAGGTTACAATTTTTAGCAATGTATTTTGCACGATCTTGATTGTCTAGAAAAAGTGTCATATTTGTATGATTAATTTACATGCCTTTTTCTTCAAGTCTGTTTGCATGATTCTAGTTTTAATTCGGTAGAAAAAATATACATGAAGCTAGCAGACCAGGGTTTATTTTCCAGAGTAAGAATATTAGATGCTCAGTGTTGAAATTTCCAATTTTAAATTATGCACAAAGATGGACCTTTAACAGGTTGGGAACAACACTCCAAATGAGATTAACCTAACTGGAAGATCAGTATAACCCACTGTAAAAAATGAGCACCAAAAAAGTCATTTATATTCATATTATTTGATGAAACTTTACCCCAAGAACTATGCATCTATAAAGTACTGAATAGTCAAAACATGTCAAAAGAATTTTCTGTTGTTTCTAAACTTATATCTTTTTTAATAATTTGACCCCTCATTTAGAAAAGTTGTTCCAAATATGAATTTTCCCACTTTTGAGTTTAATAAAAATCTTCAAAATGTACTTTATTTTTTTCAACAGTAAAATGACCCCTCATTTAAGGGACACCACTCATAATTGGGGTGGGGGTGGGGTGGGGGGGTCCCAACCTAAATACAAAAATAAAATATGTTACAACCAGTATTATGTCAATAAATTGTCAATAAATTAGTGAAAAAATACTATTTACTATCTTTATCATGTTTTTGGTAGTACAGTAGACTCCGGCCAATGGGATACCCAGATTGTCAGCTAAAAATATCTGATTACCCGATATATTCAATAAGACGATGAATGTATATTCATTAAATATTCTACAATAATGAGTAGATCTATTGCTTAATATGTGAAAGGGCTGGAGGATTGATGGAGTGATTTTTATCAATAACATCACCACGATGTTTGTGAAATAAAATTATCAGCTGATTATGTAGCTAATGAATAAATTTGTTTCCACTTGCAGTTTTTAAATCCTATATTTATTAAAATCAATTAAATGTCCTGAAGTATTTATGTAAATTATTATCTTCCATCCATAGTTTGTCTTTACTTGTTTAGTAAACAAATTATTTACATTTTCACACAGGTAAACTAATTTGGCTATAAATAGATTAAAGCATGTCTGTGTAGAATCTCTTATCAAAAATCGTAATTGTTATAATTTTATTTCTTTAAATAATCAAATTTAAATTTATGAAAATATTCATGATTGATAAAATAGTATTGCTTGAAGTTTACGATTTCAGAGACTATTTATGTTTAGGTCATGGTTCTTCACATAGTTGTAAACAAACCAATATGGCCGACACACGTGATTACCTTTGCACATGTGAAAAAAATATTTCTGACAAAAGTCAGATTTCTCTTGTCAAAAGGAATTTATATTTATATTGCAATACATTCTTCAGAAGGAGGTACATTGAGTTTCAATTATATTTCTTTTTCTATGAGCTTAGATCATTTTAATCACATTCTCCAAACAGCAACGTATTGCTCTTGTCAACTGAGTCTTGAATAATTTTATAAATAGATTCAAACCATTTGGAGTAGAAGGGCATCTAATTCACATGACAAAGGAAAACAATGAATTAAGACAACAATTTAATAAGAAATATATCCTTTTTATTTACAAAAAAACAAAATCTTCTTGTCTGCAGGATTGCAAATTCGTAACTTCAAGGGCGAACTTGTAAACAGGGCGAGTTGTCCCGATACCAAATTCACGCATGCGTAATACAAATATCTACAGTTAAAACATCCTGTGACAAGTAAACAAATAACGTTCATGTGGATGAGATGAAATCTGATAATTTACATAAATAAAAGGGTCATATTTACGATAGTGATTGTTTTTCAATCCTAATTTACAAATTAAATGATTCAGATGCCTAATCATGTGTAAAAATCGGTGTCAGGAATCTTAAGTTGTTATGAAATTGTAATACACGAAACGAATGCGGCATACGGAGGCTCAATGCCAAAGGTCAGCCCCTTAAGTCTTCAGAAGACTTGACGTCTTCTTCCACTAAAAAATCGATCATTCGCCATTTAAGAACTCTTCCAAGATATTGCTGATACATGTATTAAATTATAGTATAAGTTTAATATTGTACTCATGAGAGCGCTAACAAGACCGGATGGGTGGAAGGATGGACGCCCAGTATTTCCATGTCCCTGTAACTGTTATGCGGAGTACAATTAGATTAAATATCGGTTTGTACTGACAAGAGCAACATGCCAGGTGCCACCTGTGGAGCAGGATCTGCTTTACCTTCCAGAGCACCTGAGATTAAGCCAGGATTTTTTTGGGGTTTATGTTGTTCAGTCTTTAGTTTTCTATGTTGTGTTTTGTGTATTATTGTTTGTATTTTTTTTTCTTTTTTAGCCATGTTTATTTTTCACTTATGAGTCATCCCGGAATCTTTCACCTCTTTTTTTTTACCCCAATTGGAACCTCAACATTGTCAACATAACCAACTTTACAATGTGACGTATAACTATACGGCAGACTTATAGAAGGCCAATTCACACTACTATTTTCCCTATATTAATTGGGAAAATAGTAGTGTGAATTTGACAACAATATGAACCAAAAATATGCTATAAATGTTCCATTTCTTTGACTGTGTCATTAAGTCTTTTGCGGAGAGTTGTTTCATTGACCATCAAACCACATGTTCTTGTATTTATAATGAAGAGGTCTGCATATCATGATTGATCACATACTGTCAATTCAGAAATTATTGTGTGCACTTATTATTGCAATTTAGTCATTTTAACCTTAATTGGGGATTCTAATTTTTGAGATATTCAAAACAAGAATGTGTCCAAAGTACACGGATGCCCCACTCGCACGTTCATTTTCAATGTTTAATGGAGTGTGAAATTGGGTAAAAAATCTAATTTGTCATTAAAATTAGAAAGATGATACAATAGGGAACATGTGTACTAAGATTCAAGTTGATTGGACTTCAATTTCATCAAAAACTACCTTGACCAAAAACTTTAACCCGAAACTCACACTTTTATTTTCTATGTTCAGTGGACCATGAAATTAATACCACAGTCTAATTTGGCTTTAAAATTAGAAAGATCATATCATAAGGAACATGTGTACTAAGTTTCAAGTTGATTGGACTTTAGCTTCATCAAATACTACCTTGACCAAAAACTTTAACATGAAGTGGGACAGATGGACGAACGGACGGCGGACAGACGGACGGACGAACAGACCAACGCACAGACCAGAAAACATAATAATGCCCCTCTACTATCGTAGGTGGGGCATAAAAGTCTACACACTTTGATTAATTGATTGTTCTTTGCTTGAACACAAAAACAAGAGAAGTAGTAGAGACAAAAGTATTTATTCCTAAATATCCCTTCAATCTTTGTAATGGGAATAAGTTTTAATTTGTAGGGTTATGAGTAAAACAAAGCTGATATTATTAACCAGGATCTAAATCATGGTACTAATACATATGACTTAGGTTGTAAAATGAATAGTTATTTTTTGTCTGTTTACACTACCGTAATCGGCCGCGTATAGTATGCATTTATGTATAGTCCGCACCCCTTTCCATGCCCTTAAAATCGAGAAAAAAAGTTTTTTTACAATTTTTTTTTTATAAAATCCTAGTTCAGTGTAAAAATCCATTGAAAGGGACCTATTCTCCATGTATTTTATAAAAAAAAAAATGTTTTATTTATTTCATGAAAAATAATGAAATGGTAGAGCTTTTCATCAGGTAATTAATTAAGAAATAATTCCTTCATGTCATGCTCTATGCTCATTTTAACATGGGTAAAATATTATAATCCCAGGCAAAAAAAACCAACATGATCAATGAAAAGATTATATAAGATTAAATAGTTTTAACATTTTTTAATTGCTACACACCCATACTTAATCCTTAATTACCCCTCTTGATTACCTTTGCAGGATGTCACACCTTTACTTTGAATAATCAATTTTGAAGAGAAAAGTTAAAAAAGAATATACATTATTAATGAAGAAAAAATGAAATTAAAAAAAAAAAATTTCTTTTATAAAATTTCAAAAACCATCTATAGTGTATTATCCGCACCCCTTGTACAAACTACATATTTAAGGGGGAAAAGTGCAGACTATACATGCCCAAATACGGTATTCCCAATTTTTACAAGGTAAAAACAAATTTACAAAATCATATAACATCATGATAATAATTTTACAATATATAAGAAAGCTGATATAACTAAATATGAGAAAGTGTTAATTGTTTTAGACCCTGATGTACAAGGGGAGAGTGTTCTTATAATCAATGGTGGTTGTTCTGTGGATAGTTTAGGTTCAGGGAAAAATCCATTGTGAACTATAAGATCCTTCATGAAATGTGCAGAGGCTTTTGGAGTTCTTGTTCTGTTTGGATTGCTGAAGTCAACATAGTGGAGACCAAAACGCTCTGTATATCCTCTCATCCACTCAAAATTATCCATCAGTGACCAGGCTGTGTATCCTTTCACTTTAACACCATCCACTTTTATTGCTGAAAAAGAAAAGCAGATTGGGATGCGAATTACTATTTAATCATCCATAAATGTTTTTCTTCACTAAAAAGTTAAATCTCCTAAAATTTAGATAAAATTACTTCCCAAAATCTATATGAATACACAGCTGTGCTAGGAGGAATTGATACATGTACATCCATACACAAATCTATGAAAGCAGACATTGTATTTCAATCTAGGTAAAATTACTGTTAACCAGGAAATATTCATGCAACATTTTTTAAACAATTTATATGCTGTATCTCAATTTGAGTCATTTTCACTTCACAAATTCTAATAACATTAACACACATAAGAAGAAGTTGTGGGTGATAATTTGTTAATTGCGGGAATTTATTCACCCAACACTAAACTGAATGCCTTATGATTTAAGTATGCACTATATCATTAGAAGGACAATTGTAAAAAAAAATAATTAAGTCATAAATTAAGATAGTTTATACATGTAAAAAGAACAAAATGATGGAAATGATGTAGAAATAAGAATCAGTAAACCTTGGCCATAGCTTGTGTTAAAGGCAGATGTTTATTTTAGGAATTGAAACCGGGGCTAATATTATCATATGTTGCTATGGGTAGTCACTGGCAGGGCTTATTTAGGGTTAGTGAAAATTAACAAATGAAATGAATGGATACTAAAAGAAATTTGCATAAAAAATAATAAATGATTTTATCACTGTTCAGCTAACATTGTACATGTATAAGAAACATCACGATATCATTTTTAGGAGCATTTAGTGGTTTAGTTTAAAGAATTCTTGTAAGTCTTATTGCGAACCCAAGTATACTTTTCCACAGATTCACCTGATAGTTACCTGTCCATCTAAACTTTGGGCAGTTCATTTGTCCCATTGAACAAATACAATAGCTATTGTTCTCTGTATAGTTTATTCATTGGGACCTTTAAATTTCTTTTCGGAGAAATCTATCACTCATTGATTAATTTACCTGACCAAAAAAATATCTTCCTTTTTAATTGAAATGCTTCTATAAACTTACATAAAACAAGAATGTGTCCAAAGTACACGGATGCCCCACTCGCACTATCATTTTCCATGTTTTATGGACTTTGAAATTGGGTAAATATCTAATTTGGCATTAAAATTAGAAAGATTATACTATAGGGAACATGTGTACTAAGTTTCAAGTTGATTGGACTTCAATTTCATCAAAAACTACCTTGACCAAAAACTTTAACCTGAAGCGGGACGAACGAACGAACGAACGGACGGACGGACGGACGAACGAACGAACAAAGCCACAGACCAGAAAACATAATGCCCCTCTACTATCGTAGGTGGGGCATAAAAATTGAAAACAACCGTTAATAATTTCTTGTTCCGAAGCGCTTTTCTGGATTTATCTTCATCAGGAAAGCTCAAAGCCAAACATTTGAAATCCGAAGATGTATTAGTACCGAAACAGTTGAAGAGCTATATGTCAAAAATACCTAATATAAATAGCCAAATTCATCTAAAGCCAAATTTGCCTGAGGGAGTTGAAACCTTAGTTTCTAAATAATTTCAAAATTTGTAAACGGAAAATTTTGGTAAAGTTTAATAATTCTTAAATGATTTACTATCTATAAATACTTGAATTGGATTGGTTAATTAGAATTTTTCTCTTAGTTTACACTTCGATAAACCATGTTTCTGAAACTACTTTTGTAATCTATTCATGCGCGATACACAAGCTTGCAGTGATCCCTGGATTTTCAGCAAATTGAGATTAAAAAACAATTGCATAACAGTTGTGACTATTCTAGTGCCTTTTTAACAAAAAAAGAAATAAATTTATTGCACTAAAGCTTCGAAAATGTACAAAAATTAAATTTAATAAAATTCCACGAAATTTCATGAAGGATTTGGCAAATTTACGTCATGGCAAAACACGACGTCATACGAACGGAAATTTTCAAGGGAAAGATTATTTCGTTACGTGTACTCTTCAAATTCGGATAAAATTTAATTAAAATGAAGTTTTTGAGGTAGGTGCTATTTCATTTAAGATTCCTTTGTATTTATCGGACATTTATGGTTTTTAGAAAGTCAAGATGGCGGTGTACTCCTTAGTTACGACTTGCCATTGTGCTTTTGATGGTCAATATATATAGTAGCCATCAACAATAAAAAATGTTTGGCTGAAGAATTATAAGGATTAAACACATTTTTTCTGGAGGTTATTGATGTGTAAACCGGGGCTCTTACTCACAAACTCAACATAAAAGTCCTTCGGACTTTTATTCAGTTTGTGAGTTAATCGCCCTGGTTTACACATCAATAACCTCTACAAAAAATGTGTTTAATCCTATATTAAATCATGAACAACATGATCATGAATCATGAATTAAATACATAAACTGCATGTAATATTGTATTTATTCAATATTATTTCTATATTTCCCATCTGTTCAATGTAAAATCTGATTAATAATAAAAAGTTTATATCTTACACATTATTTAGTATTTTTTCAATGAATTTGCATGTTTTTGTTGTTGTTCAATTATAGAATACATTTATGAAAACCTTAATTCAAAAAAAATAATACTCAATTTTTTATTTGTCAAACATAGGTAAAATAATGAATATTTGATCAGAAATCAACTTTTAATTTTTGAATCAGTGTTTTAATTGAACACATCAAAAATGAATTATAAATACAACACAACATGCATTTTTTGAGTCCATATTTAGTATTGGGATAAGTATTTTTTATCATTGACAGTTCAATTTTTTGTGCAGGTAAAATAATTAATAAGTGATAGATTTCTCTTGTAAGAAATTTAAAGGTCCCAGTGAAAACTACACAGAGAACAATAGCTATTTTATTTGTTTGATTGGACAAAAGAACTTACAAATGTTTAAATGGACATGTAACTTGCAGGTGATTCTGTGGAAAAGTATGATTGGGTTCACAATAAACAATGAAATAAAATTTTTATCACAGAATTATCAGTTGTAGACAATTTTAAACACAATGGTGTAATTTTTGTTTATTATTTCACATATTTCCAGCTACAGTAACTTTCGTTGGAATTCAAGTATAATATGAATTTTCACAGGTAAAGATAAATTCAATCATTCTACAAAATCAGAAAAAAAGTGAAAGTTGACATTAAACCATACCTTTTAATACATTGTTGATATAATGTTTATAATAGTATATTCTATGGTTGTCCTGTAGACTTCCATTTCTGTCAGAGACACCATTCTCTGTTATATATACAGGAACATCTCCATAGTGATTTCTTATCCAGTTAAGAGCCTTCCTTAGTCCCCATGGTGTAACCTTTAGCCATGGAGATCCAGATCTAAAATAATTTAAAAACAAGAATGTGTCCCCAGTACACGAATGCCCCACTCGCACTATCATTTTCTATGTTCAGTGGATTGTGAAATTGGAGTAAACCCTCTAATTTGGCATAAAAATTAAAAAGATGATATCATAGGGAACATGTATACTAAGTTTGAAGTCGATTGGACTTCAACTTCATCAAAAACTACCTTGACCAAAAACTTTAACCTGAAGCGGGACAGACGGATGAACGAACGAACGAACGGACGAACGGACGCACAGACCAGAAAACATAATGCCCCTCTACTATCGTAGGTGGGGCATAAAAATAGTCTGTCTGTTAACAACTGACAACAGAAAAGTGTTTGTTGAAACTGGGAATGTAAAAATTTGGTTGTGTTTTTTTTTTTGTGGAACATGCACAAAATACTGGCATTATTGGGATAAAATATACGGTGTGTACATGTTTCATTGAGAAACATGCCCCATCCGCAATATCATTTTTTATGTTCAGTGGACCATGAAAATGGGTTAAAAACTTTTATTTGGCATTAAAATTAGAAATATCATATCATAAAAAATATGTGTACTAAGTTTCAAGTTGATTGGACTTCAACTTCATAAAAATCTACCTTGACCAAAAACTTTAACCAGAGGCGGGACAGACGGAAAGACAAATTATTGATATGTTTCATTCTTGACTTATTGGTAGATCTTACTTTGCTCCATATTTTGCTCTTTAAAATTTCTCTTTATCTTAAATAGTTTTTGAGATAACAACCTAAAATAGAAATTTCCAAAACATTATATTTTTATTTGTCTAACATATTCTCTTTACAAAAATTGACCTGCTGATCATATTTGCACCAGTTTTGCTTGAACTGATATAGTTTTTGATATACAACTGCCATAAAAACACAAACTGTATTATAGATACCTCAAGGATCATTCACCATAAGTTAGGTTGAAATTGAATCAAGAGTTTCAGAGAAGATCTTTAAAAATAATGCTGACAAAAGATGGCAAGTGCTGTCAATAGCTCTGGCCAGGAAAGGTATCTCATTTCATCCTTTGATAGTCATTAATAACCTAACAAATAGCCAATGAAAAATGAAATAGACTTCTTACTTATCGTTTCATAAAGCCAAATAAGCCAATCAAATTAACACATTTTTCATAATCAAATCTAATTGAGGTTTAAAAAAACCCATTTTTTCAAAGTAGATTGATCTTAGAGTGAATATTGTATGCATAACAAGTTGAAAAAAGCCTACCCAATCCATGTGGGATCTTTTGTTGATGTGATATCAGGGTCTTCATTGTAGTCCACTTTGTAGCTAGGAGTTGACTTCAGGGTAACAACATTTGAAGTATAAAAATTTAATCCAAAGAAATCTGATGTGCCTGGAAAGAGAATATAAAAGAATATATAAAGATGTTAAACAGAATTTTATCAAAAATAATTGTATAGTACATTACAGAGCACTCCAACCACCAACACCTGATTCATGTGATTAGAGAGAAAGAAAAACAGAGGTATAAATACAACCAACTTGTCATATTGTGTACAGGCCCCACATAGTGGTGAGTCTTAAACTAGTTTAAACCAGTGCAAGTTGGTACAAACTCACAAAAATAACACTTAAAATAAAAGTTAATATGTGGGCTAAAAAACAGATACACACAAAACAAATTATCAGCAAATATAATTTGGTTAACAGCACCCCAAAATGATTGTGGACAAGTTTTATTACAATTTGCCCATTTGTGTACAAGTTAATGGATGACATTCGCTGCAAGCAAGGCCTGGTGAGTTGAAAAGGACAGTTGTAAAGCAAGAAATTAATGAACAAATGACAAAGGCTTAGAATTTATATTCGAGATCTAGTTTAAGGTGTGAATGTTTACCTTTAATGAAGTTTTTCTCATGATCAGTAAACTCTGGAAGACGACTTCTGCTGTAATTAAGATGAAGACTTTTGTTTCCTATTTTGTACTTCATAATATCAGGATAATCTCCATTGACATACACAGGGTTGGCATACTGGCCTAACCAGAACTGGTTCCCTATTTCTGATGCTACCAGATCATTAGGGTCCTCCATGTTTTTGGTTCATGCCAGTCAAAATTTAATGTTATTCCAATTTGTCCTGAAATTAATTAAGAATATAAAAAAATCAAGAATCAGATTTATTAGAGATATGTTACAGTTATTCTGAAACTGACCTGACATACATATGAATTGCTATATTTTTTGGGGGGGTTAACAATAATGTAAATTGTCATATAATTCTAATGGAGCATCCACAATGAACATATGTACTAAATTTCAAGTTGATGTTTAACTTTATGGCTAACTACCTTTACCAAAAACTTTAACCAGCAAATGTATTTATTTCCATCATTATGCATGGAAAGGAGTTAATTGATAAATGTATAATATTTTTTTTATTATCACATTCAAGAGTTTGGATGTTGACCTTATATTACCTTAAACTGAGTATGATCCTAATTATGCCATTTGTTTTCTTTACATGTTTAATACCTTTTTGAGTTTGTCTAAACTCTTCATCATAGATATGGTATGCCTTTGCATGAGCCTTAATCAAATTGTGGGCTGCT